>NC_137678.1:50871812-50881812 GCF_963989245.1 Nansenia antarctica | reverse complement strand
GTGTCTTTGGGCAAGATACTGAACCCCAAATTGTTCCCAATGAGCGGGCCGGCGTCTCGCATGGTAGCTTGGCCGCCATTGGTGTGTGAATGTGTGTGTGAACGGGTGAATGAGAGGCCGTTGTAAAGCGCTTTGGAATAAGGCGCTATATAAGTGCAGTCCGTTTACAATGCAAGACATCAGGGAAGGATATCCTCCATGGAACGTAAGGACTAACAGTGCATTCCAATATCATACTGTGACTGTAACGAAAGCAAACTGAGAACATTCTCGGAGTAGCTTTCTGCATGGGGGCCTGTGTAGCCGCTGGTAGTCGTCCTTAAAAGGTGATAGATTTACCTGTTTATAGGTCCCAGCAGTCGCTCTGGAGCGGACGTCTACACAGAAGTTGGACATCTCCACAGAAGTCCGGCGTCGTCTAAAAGCAAACACCTGGCACTAATTTCACCTCACATATGAAGCACGCAGAAAAAAAGACTCGCACATAAACAAAAGCTGTTTTGTTTATGTGCAATCGACTCTGTGCCAAGATAGGCTATGGTTTGGTCGGTATGTACAGTATGTGTTTGCCGTTTACAGAATGAGATGTGTGTCCTTTTATGCAGAACATGAGAAGTGGTAAGGAATATTTACTAACACATCTTAACACCAGAACAGCCACGAGGGGTCATTTGAGGGGTCATAACAAGAAAAAAGTTATATCTTTGCACTCGATCAAATTTCAGGGCCCTCCTTTCATGACTTTTCCTAGATATGTGCGTTCTACCACCCAGTATCCTTACATTTCCAAAATCACATCAGGATAAGCAAGTATAAAGCTATTTTGCCTTTTTTCTGTGTAGGAAGCAGGGTAATTTACAAGCGGCCAACTGGTGGTCGTTGTGTGTACAGTAAATAGCAGCTTGAGCATTGTAAAGAGGCGGCTCTTTTAGTAGGTAAAAAAGGCACGGCTGTTCTAGTGTTAAGTGGCGCAACGGTGACACACCAGAGAGAGGTTTGAAGCACACATTTCTATGCGTACTGTTTTTCTATGAGATTTAAAACATTTGACAACACAACATCCTAATGAACTGAACAGCAAGTACTCTGTCCATAGGGTTCACCTCTGCCTAAAAAACGTTTCAACTTGATTCCTAAACTATGTAACTGACAAAGAACTGCATAGTTGTTGATTAGGCCTCAGTTGGAGTTCTAGGCAGTCGTCCAGGCAGGGAGGCAGGGACAGGGGAAGGGAGGCAGGGACAGGGGAAGGGCGGCAGGGACAGGGGAAGGGCGGCCAGACTATGTGGCTCTGGCTGGCTGGGGGCTGGCTGGGAGTAGCACCCTGAAGTGACAGAGTCACTGGTGCACGAGCTGATCTCAGATCATAACAGAAAGGGGACAGGCTTGTAAAGTGGGTGGGTGTCAATAGAGCAAAAGCTGACGTTGATCCAGTACAGCGGTGGGACAGGGTTGTTGCTCCATGTCACCATAATTGATCATAGATCAATACAGTACCAGGACAGGGGATTGATGCTGGGTGTTCGCTGGGAGTAGAAACTGGATCAGCCTTATAATTATATATAATAAAATTATATAAATTATAATATTAATGTGTATAATTCTGATTATGATATAATTATATTGTTGAAATTCTAAACACCTTTGGTCAATATTGATAGCATTTCTCTTTTATAGACTGAAAAAAAGATAAAAGTTATGATAAAACTCACTTTCGGGTAGTTGCCATCTTGGAAATATGCACATTTGGGGTCCAGACACACCCAATCATAAATATAAGCATTCCAATGCGTTTCTTTTTAAATTTGTTTTTTCAGATTTTATCCCTTTTTCACCCAATTTGGTATCCAATTGAACCCAACCTAGCATCCAATTATCCCCTGCCTATTGCGTAGGATCCGCCGCACGACCCCGTGGCCGGCAGCCCCAGAGGAGATCGCCAGGCAGACTAGCTGACTGGCTCCTCGAGCCCAGCACCGTTATTCCGGCACCCCGGGGGCGCTTTTGCGCGACGGATCCTTGTCCGGAAATAGTCCTATACCGCCCTCTGGAGCGGCCGCTCAATATGCCGCTCCCTGTGTGCCTCGGCCATATCCGGATCTGGCGAGACCGGGATTCGATCCCAGTCCCCGGTGGGCAGCTTGCACTAGTGGCTAGTGCTTAGACCGCTACGCCACCGCGGGGCCTCCAATGCGTTTCTAATAGTAAAAAAAACATAAAATAGACACCAGGCTTGCATTTCTAGTTAATTTGATTCAAAAGTTATAGCCAAAACCTTTTTCGGAGGGCGGCCATATTGATTTGGCCGCCATGGCGACCCCGGTGGTCGTTGGCTCGGGCGCCCTGGCTAAATCATTAGAGCATAACTCTGAGCTACATCTGGGCCAAATGTGGTGCTTTTGCACACATTTGCACGAAAATATCCCTAAGGCCCCCAACTATTATGGAGAGGGCCTGTGTAGAAACTGCACAATAGCCTCATTTAAGGTCTGTGGGTGGTCTATTTTTCCATTGTCTTTCCATTGGAGTAATCCAACTACTATATCCAACAATTGAGCTCTGGCTAGCATCTGCAAACCTGAGCATACTGGAAAAATGTAGCATTCAAGGAGATTCAAGGAAACTTGAATCTCTCACTCGTCGTGCCATACTCTCAATCTCCCGTCAGCAGAATTCCCCTATTACTTTCATAGCCCTTCATTCACGGGGTACAGTGGTTTGATAGCACGATAGCCTCACAACCTGTAAAAGTCGAGCCATGGGTGATGTGTTTAATGAGAGAGTGAATGTGTCTTATGACTGGATAGTATGGGGGAGCAGCCATCCATCCTGACTATACACTGACAGTCGCGGGCCTCTGCTGGGTTTCATTGAGCTGAATCACAGCCAGAGTGAACTCTGAAATATTGGAAGGAATACCTAATATATTACGGTACGTGTATGTGGGAAAACGGCATTTCCGTGGACATGGCAGCATAAAACGTCGACTTGTTACATGCTGGCATGTCTAACCCTAACCCTAACCCTACCCCTAACCCTAACCCTAGTTTTCCCACATGTACCGTATTCCCACATGTACCGTAACATATATATATATATATATATATATATATACATGTTACGGTACATGTGGGAATACGGTACATGTGGGAAAACTAGGGTTAGGGTTAGGTGCTACGTCGACTTGGTACATGCTGGCATGTCTAACCCTAATCCTAATCCTAACCCTAACCCTAACCCTACCCCTAAACCTAACCTTAACCGTAGCACCCTAGCACCTAACCCTAACCCTAGTTTTCCCACATGTACCGTATTCCCACATGTACCGTAATATATATATATATATATATATATATATATATACAGTATACTGTATATACTGTATATATATACCGGTATATATAAGTCACACTGTGCTCCTTGACCTTCCATGACCTCTCTGCTCTGTGGAGGTTGGAGCATTCCTCAAACAGAGGGAAACACTTCACCATGCAGGGTTTGTTTGTCTCCACGCATCGTGAAGTGTCTCCGTCAGACTTATAATACGCTACGATAGTCTGTACTTTTAAAATTGGATTCGATTTGACGTCACAAATTGCAGAATGTTAACAAAACTGGAGACAGGACTCATCGTTGCTCTCAAAAAGAGTCAAATCAAAAAAGTCTGTGTGTGGTAGAAAATGTACTCTAAATTCCAGTAAATCACTCAATTTACCTTACCTGTCCCTTGTCCAGTTGTCTCACATACTGTATGTCTTACAACTGTTGCCACTTTATGTATGACTTATCTTGCCTTATTGCCTTGTTTGTCTTGGTGCTGTAGTGTCAGGAAACGAAGCCTAATAATTTTACTCTCTTACACTTGTGTAATGTGACGTAAAACAATAAAACTTGAAACTTAGTAAACTTTGGGCCAAATCAGAACAGTGTTTTACTGTTTGTAAGCAAAATCTCACTTTCGGGTAGTTGCCATCTTGGAAATATGCAAATTTGGGGTCCAGACACACCCAATCATAAATATAAGCATTCCAATGTGTTTTTAATAGTAAAAAAACATAAAATAGACAGCAGGTTTGCATTTCTAGTTCATTTGATTCAAAAGTTATAGCCAAAACCTTTTTCGGAGGGCGGCCATATTGATTTGGCTGCCATGGCGACCCCGGTGGTCGTTGGCTTGGTGCTTTTGCACAAATTTGCACGAACATAGCCTCATATAGCCCTAAGGCCCCCAACTATATGATAAAACTCACTTTCGGGTAGTTGCCATCTTGGAAATATGCAAATTAGGGGTCCAGACACACCCAATCATAAATATAAGCATTCCAATTCTCACTTATGTCTTACAACTATTGCCACTTTATGTATGACTTATCTTGCCTTGTTGCCTTGGTGCTGCAGTGTCAGGAACCGAAGCCTAAGAATGTTACTCTCTTACACTAGTGTAATGCGACGTAACAATAAAACTTGAAACTTAGTAAACTTTGGGCCAAATCAGAACAGGTTTTTTACAGTTTGTAAGCAACCGCTCAGCAATAATGGTGTTTGCTAGCAATCATAACATCGACGTCTGTCTCCAATTATGTTTACGTTCTGTAGTTTGTGGCATACAGACTTGTATAGCGTTCACCTAGCCCGAACCCTAAAAAAGGCACAGCACATTATTTCAGTTGGATTCTCTGCAAGGTATTCAGGGAGTAGTGGAACAGAAAACTAATAGGTGTGTTGGGAGGAGAGGACCGGTCAATCTTCACGTCCCTGAAGTCTGAAGGAAGGAAGCCAATCACTGACTATAAAAATGTCAACAATGTCGAAGTTTCCAAGAATAGATAATTCAATTACAATGTTGTTCCAACTTCAAATCCTCCCTTCCTTGATAAGAGGCCTCTCTGCGTCATTATTCTCCCTGGCTAAATGGGTCATTTCCAAGAAATCACATCCAACCCTAGACCTATACACAGGGTATCCGCGGTGTCTTGAAAAGTATTAAAAGTTGATAACTAAATTTTGGGAAAATCAAGTCCCTTAATAAGTATTAAAAAGTCTTATCACGATTTTATGAGGTCTTGAATTTTTTTGGTATTTTTCTGAATTAGACTCTGTCCAAAGAGTTTGAGTCCTAAAATGTTTTAGTAAAGGTTCGTGAATTCATTAGTTTTATTAAAAAAACAAAGATGAACCGGAAATTCTGTTGTATGATAGTGGTCTAGTCTATTGCAAACTAAAACTGTTAAGTTAAAGGTGTCACTGATGTCAACGGTTACAGCTCGAAGTGGCGGTGAGATCTGGAAAAATATTGACAAGGTCTTTAAAAAGTCTTAGAAAGGTATTGAAATTAACCTCAAGATTCCTGTATATACCCTGTATACAACAAACCAGATGTACCCCACATCTCTCCTAGGTGTAACATGGTAGGAATGAGCCCAGGTGTTGCTCTGCTGCAATTGTGATTCTGCTACTGGTTAGCAAGCTGTCCAGGGGATCATAACAGATGTTTTTTATTAGGAGCAGAGCGGACACCTCAGCTTATGAGATTCCAGGGCCTGCAGTGCACATGCCCTGACACTTTGATATCTGACCGTCCCACAACTAGACGCACCTGCGCTTTTTAAAATGGAGGGGGGGTGGCTACTCCTGGACACAATATGTCACAGTTATTGTGTCAGCGCTTCAAGGAGTTTCATATAAGGGGCGTCTTGCAGCTGCGTATGGCCTTTGCACACATCTGGGGCCAGAGACAATCTAACCTAACTCTGATGTTCTTTATGCAGTAGCTGTTACACGCACGCACACACACACACACACGCATACACGCACGCACAGACACACAGACACATGCAAGATTAGTTTCAGGGTCTGTCATAGCACATAGCTGCAGTATATCATTGTATTACTAAAAATGCTATCGTCGTGGAAAACCTGACTAAAATAAGACCGGAGCTGTTGTTTTTCCCATAGACCTTTATTGCCAGCTACAAAAGCCGAGTTGGTCTCCCGGGCAACAACCCCCGAACAAGGCCTAGACCCCAGCTTTTATACAATGTTATGGTTGACAACTATGGCCACCAATAACCTTAGGCCATGAGGAGCTTCTCCTTACAAAATAACAGTGACCACTCCTCACTGACCATGCACATGTACACGGTTAACCTCCTCTGATTGAAACGGCCTGGTCACGTCCATGTGATTTACTCCCTCTGGTTAAAGCCTCCTGGTCACTCATGCTTGCTTCGGCCAGGTTGGGTCACCTCATATGGAAGTGATTAACTCCCTTTGGCCTTTTGCTCTGGCCATGTATGTTGGTTTTGGCTGGCTAGTCGTGATGTTAGTATTATACGGTTCTATCTCCATTTTTGTCAAAACTGAGTTTTTTACATAATCTGATCCATTAGGTGTTTATTAATGCCTGTGTGGTGTTATTTTTAAAATGTTGACATTTTTGAGTTAGTAATTAACCCTTGTGTGATGTTCACTTTTTGGACCCTTTCGTACCGTTCGGGTCCAGTTGACCCGGGACATCATTGGGGTTTTAAAAGCACTTGTCCTGACACGGTGCTCCTAGTCCCAAGGGTGACCCGTACAAGGGGGTATACTCAGGGCGCAAGAAAGCCCCAAAATAGCCCATAATATTAAAGGGCGCCTCCTGTGGGCACAAACAGGTACTGTACCCAATAATGCACAATAGGTACTGTGTACACATTCAAAAGTGCATATCTTTTGTTCTGGTGGATCTAGGGGGCTGCCCTTTGGAGAGGCTGGAGCAGAGGATGCTAGTAACAACCCACAAAGTGTCAGACCCCTGGGAATAGGTGTACGACAGCATGATGAGTAGAAGCGTTTTTACGCACATGATGCCCCTAACTTTGAAAATGCAAAATCCACTATAATAAAGACCTGGGTGTCATAAATCATACTTATCTAGGAAAAATGTTAATGAAACAATGTTTTCATTGCTGTTTATTATTTTGAATTTATATTCTCAATTGAATTTCACATTTATCTAATTATAATCAAAGCTGTAAAGAAAATACAGGTGATGAACAAGAATAGAAATGAAAGAACCAAACTAAGATTGTTTTTGCCAATAGCTATGAAATACATCTCTCAAAAATGTCTGCAAATGCTGAATCACAAAACACGAACGGAATGTACACTGTTTTCACTGTCACTGTCGAAATACAGTATTATGTCTGAAAAATCCCAAATAATTCTGAAATACCACTGACTACAAGTGTGTGTGCATGGGTATGCCTGTCTACACAACACATGAAGCACAGAATGTGACAGTGCGTGTACCTCAAATGTACTTTTTGCAGTTGCTGCTACTCTGTACAGTGCAGGAAAATGTAAAAATGTTTACAATGTTGCACTTCAAAGGGTAAAAAGTGCGAGAGCAGACGGCTTCTTGGCACGGGAAAGCCAGAGCAGAGGTGTGTGAGTGAGTGAGTGAGTGTCAGTGTAAGTGTGTGTATGTTTCTGTGTGTCTCTGTGCATCCGGGCCTAAATGACCCGAACATCTTATGGGTAAGGACATACATTTGTTGGGGTATTGTAGGATGTGTAAAAAAAAATAAAAAATCATTTTACATGTTTTTCATAGAAAATAAGCTAAGGCCATGGAGTTTCAGATTGATAAAATGTATTCTTGTACCATTTCTCTTTAAGTAAAAATGTAAAACGGGTCCGGTTGACCCGAACACCACACAAGGGTTAATAAAATACAAAGGTTCCATCTCACAAAACATAATGGAATGTAAAAACTTTGACGCTCAATATCTCTGAACTACCCTAAACGGTGATAGAACCTTATCATTCTAAGCTCACGACTAGGCCTTTTGCTCTGGCCATGTACCGTATGTTGGTGTTGGCTGGCTAGCGTCTCATCTCATTTTGAACTGATTAACTTCCCCTGGCCTCATCCCTTTGACCACATGGCACCACCATGGCCTGTTCCCAGCTTCCTTCCATCTTGAGGTCATGAGGTCATTTCAACATACACCATTATACAACATACACAGTTCCAGAGAAATTCACCCTAGTGTTTTCTCTTCTCTCCTCTTCCCTCTCTGTTGTCCTCCCTCTCTTGCAGCTCTGTATCCGTCAGCGTTCAGAGTGAAGCGTGGGACGCATTCGTTGATTAACCCAACGTTCCAGACTTCCGTGGAAGATGTCGACTTGCTCTTTGAGGTGAGTGCATCTGACGCCTGATTCCAATGCATTCATGAGTAGTATGATAAGAATTGAATCCATTTTGAGTCTCAAATTAAAACTAGAGGAAAAAAAAACTTCATGAAAAAACAACCACTCACTGGGTCTTCTCCCCTAGGCCTGACTCCACAATGGCAAATAATAATAATAATAACTTTTATTTGTATAGCACTTTTCCTGCAAACGTTGCAGCAAACATTGCAGCTCATATAATGCTTTAATCATTATATAATCATAATTTAATTATTCATTTAAAGGCAATATTAAAAAGATGGGGTTTTAGTCTTGACTTGAACACATTTGCTGAGGTTGCATCCCTAATGTAAACTGGCAGTGCGTTCCACAATCTGGGTGCTTAAAATGAGAATGCAGCCTCACCAAATCTCCTCTTTTGTACATGTGGTACACAGAGAAAGCCAGCGTCAGAAGACCCCTGAGAGCTCTATTGAATTAAATTGATCTCCATTGATCTAAGGAAGTTAGTCTGCCTTGTGTTTAAATACTTGAATACTGAAATGTACCTCAGTGTTGATGCAGCAGAACAGTAACTCACAGTGGGCCACGTTAGCCCAGGCAGCAAACAAAAAGTCCGCCCAACCATCCACTGCTCTGAGCTTTGAGTGGTAAACATGGAAGAGGTAGTGAGAGTACAAGAGAGTACAAGAGTCATGTTGGCTAGCAGGTACATACTGTGTGTTTCCATCCCAATGAGTTCCACTGGTGTATTGGAAACACAAGACACAACCATTTGTCTACATTTTCAATAGAACTTCACACGGTAACAATATTGAGCTAAAGGCCACAGGTTGACTCATCTCATATCGGTTCTCAGAATCTCTCTCCGTTCGTCATAAGAGTGTGTTGTTGTGGAGGTTTCAACAGCCTGTTATGAAAACTAGCAGGTACAGTATGTCAGCAGGGACTGATGGAGAGGTAGAAATCGAAGGACGGGTTCACCGTTCCATGCATTACAATGAACCTGTCCTTCCCTTTCTACCTCCAGCAGCCTCCCCTGGAATATCTGGAGTATGAAGAAATATCTGCAGAGCTGGTATCGAAAAGGATGCTTGCAGGAGTCGTGTGCATCGATCTTATGTTCAGTATGTTTTGATCCTCTCCTAGTCCGGCAGAAGGAGTTATTGATTGTTGATTCTCCCCCCAAAACAAAAAGCTGAATTATTCTACTCTACTATTCAGTATGTGAATCACGGAACAGGTGGTGAATGCAGACAGGCTAGAAACCTTGATGAGGTGTCTTCATGAGTTCAAGTTAAACTTTGCCAAGTGTTGTTAAGTTTCTCAAGAAGGCAAAGCAGTCTGTAAGAGCAGTCAATAAGAGCAGAAAGCCAGATGTTTGGTTGACGTTTAGTTTCTACCTTGATGAGTTAAAAACATCTTCCGTTTAGAATTTAACCTCTGGTTTAGGATGGTAGAGGAAGGGGAGCTCAAACATCTTGGTGAGTCTCTCTCTCTCTCTCTCTCTCTCTCTCTCTCTCTCTCTCTCTCTCTCTCTCTCTCTCTCTCTCTCTCTCTCTATTTTGCACAACAGTCTATCCGAAGAAATGATCTTGAAGTCAAAGTAAAGTCGTTTTATATTCCTTTGTTATACTTCAACAAAACCTCATATTCCTGTCCCTGTCCTTCAGATCCTGCTGGCAGGGCTACAGATAGAGGGGGAAAACCAACCCTTCCTGATCCTCGACGAGGAGTTGGCGTCCCTGAGGAAGGTCCAGAAACTGGAGGTCATCTGTGAGGACATCTTGCCCAAGAGGCTCTCCGATATCAGGCGCCTGAC
>NC_137678.1:50864312-50866812 GCF_963989245.1 Nansenia antarctica | reverse complement strand
TTTTCCCCGAGACGGTAAACACGGCCTAAGTCACATCCAGTCACATTTGGTCGGCCAACCCCAAAAATAAAAAAATAAAAATAAAAAATCTGATACATGAGAAAGGTCAAAGGTCAAAGATGGTGCAAAAAATATCTCCAAATGGCCTAAACATATAGGTGTCCGCCTAAACATACCTTTACTAAAACAGGTACAAAGTTGCATTTGCTCACATTACTAGCATCAACTTTGGCACAAGTACTAATAAGACCCTGGAGTACTGATTCCTAGATGATTTGGGCTTCGTTATCAGGTTTCCAAGGTGATATTCACTGTAAAAGCTGTTGTTTTTTTAGGCGGAGACTGAATTTGAGATGTTTTATAATGTTCTAGCTCTATTTGCTCTGACACAGTAACATAGATTTTGATTCTGACACTTCTACAGCCACCCCACAGGTGTTAGCTTTCATTTGATAACAATATCATTATGAAGGCCCTTGTGATTGTGGAGATATTCTATATTCACTGTGGGCATGTCATTTCGAGCAGAAAACCAGAAAAATTAGGTGGATAAGAAGAGGTTAAAGATAACACCACACAGGCATTAATAAACACCTAATGGATCAGATTATGTAAAAGAAAACTCAATTTTGACAAAAATGGAGATAGAACCGTATAATTCTAACGTCACGAATAAGACGCTTTCTGGATGAGACCAACTTGGATAGATTAAAAGTAGGATGGATATAACGAGCTGTTGATGTGAGGCATGGCTGTGGTGTCTGTTGAAACAGTGATCATGCTGTGGGGAGGCACGCCTTTGCTCAGGAAGACTCATGGCGGAGGATCCTGGAGTTCCTGCAGAAGAACCTGCAGGACCAACCCTCCAAGCTCTGAGAGCGACTCTACACACACCCTCCCCAGGCCAGCCCCATACACTGAACCCTGAACTCGGCTGCGTGTGTCTTATGTGTGTTCAGTGGTGTAGGTAGTCTTGTTTTTTCTAGTGGGTATATTGTGATTTTTCCCTCCCAGACTCATATTGTTCATTTCAGAACGCCATACAAATAAATCTGCGCTCCCTGTCTAACGTTATATATATATATATATATATATATATATATATATATATATATATATATATATATATATATATAAATATATATATAAATAAATATATATATATATATATATATATCTAACATTACATGTTATAAGGTTGATCTGTGCATGATAGTGCTGCATTTTGACATATTTCACGTCGCATTTCCCCCCGTTGATGGTAGGCCTATATGACGCTACAGTCAGTCCCAATGGTCCAAAAGTCAAGTGCTTCGTAACACAGACGGGGTGAATTTTATGAATGAAAGTGTGAAAGTTCTGTCACAAAACGCTGTTACATATCCTCGCACATTTTTAAGTGGGTATACGGAAATCCTTGGCCTTTCCTAGTGGGTATACGGCGTAGTCCTGCGTATCACGTAGACTTACACCACTGTCACTGTGTGTGTTAGTGTTTTGTCTAAAATGTTAAAGGAGACCATTAAATGTGATCTTTGGTGGGCACCAGATGGCAGCATTGTATAGTTTGCGAGAGAGAGAGAGAGAGTGGGAACTTTCTCAGGGACCTTCTCTGTTGCTTTAGCCATGGTTGAGACGCAGTCTTATTGGCCCTTTCCATGGCAAACATCTGTAATGGGGAATGAAGCTGAGAGCTGGAAAACACTGCTGTTTTCATTCACTCTTATCAACTCCATACTCTCCAGCTGTCTTCCATAAACTCCTGCTTCGAACCTCTCCATTGTGGCAAAAAGGGGGTATAAACCAATGACCTAAACCGCACCACGTGTCACACATAAACGCATTGTATATTAATCTAATGACGCTATGATACACCAATGCCACATCCATGAGGATTAATGAAATGAGCGTGCTGGCGGCACGCCGTGCTGTTGAAACCTCTCAGACACAGCGGAGTTTCTTCGGTCGGCCAGCAACCCTTGCGGTGCGACTTGGCATTTTAGCCACCTAATACTCTTACCATGAAGTAATCCAAGGCCCTGTCTCTCATGCATTAGGTACAACGCTCTGGCCGCTTGTCATTAGAAACATTCCACTGGCAGCCGTGAGCTAACAGCCATACGGGCCAAATTCCTCCCTTTGAAACTCCATTGAAAGAATATGTTCATGTTATAAATGGTAAAAAAAAGGGGGGGGGAATGGCAGATTAAAGCGATTTTGAAAGAAAACAGTTTTATGAATCATCGTCGCCACACATGGTCGACGGAATACTGAGAGGGGGGGGGGGGGGGGGGGGCGGAGTCGTCCGATGGAAATGTTGTTTGGGTTCTTCTGATTTAGGAGAAAAAGCAATGCCCAGTCTGAGGTTATTAACCACAAAATGGCGCCCCCTGGTGTCCTCCCTGGTGACCTTGCCCATGTACGCAACTCCTTTCATCCGCCAGGTTATGGTGTGGTGTGCCGAGTGATTGAGCATCAGACATTGTTCTAGATCTGGAAT
>NC_137678.1:50851812-50859312 GCF_963989245.1 Nansenia antarctica | reverse complement strand
CGTATTTTAGGTCCCAGGGCAGCAGGAGTCATTCATTTTGACGTTGAATTTTTAGCGCCACCTGCTGCAGGAGTAAGCGCTCCCTACTCTGCATTGCGTTGCATTAAGCACTTCTCTCTCTGCTTTCCCTCGCGTACATTCGAATGCGTGAAAATGTATTTTTAATTTTTTTGCGATGCCTCAGCCCGCTGTTTAATGTGGCCATGGTAAGCATGCTTACAGCCAATCAGTAGGTCTTTAATTCCGATAAGAGCTACTGATTGGCTCTCATCACTTTCAAGTTCACTTAACATTTCACCTTACTTTCTCTCGCCCGGCAGAATAGCTTATGCCAGCTAGCTCAAACGATCTTAATAATAATAATCAATAAGGATAACTTGCTTGATTTTGTGAATATGGACATTACTGTCAGCGACCTAAAGGGATTTCGTAGACTGGACTGGACTGGAAAAACACAACTACTGGCTAAAGGCCGCCCGGGAGAGTCGCTAGGGGCTACAGCAAGCCTGGTATGAGCGGTTTATATGATTTATATGATTCGCGAGGCTGGTGGCGATCTGTGCTTGTTTATATGGTTTGAGTACTGCTGTGCTGCTGCTTAATCAATCGCTGAGATAGGCCTAATGTCGCTGTCCGTGCCAGTGGTTCTGGACCAAAAGTGTTTGAGAGAGATAGAGAGGGAGGGTTTGTGATGTGATGTCAAGTGCCTGTGTGACAAAGTGTGAAAAGAATGTGTGTTGTGAGTTTACTATGGAGGATGGAAACAATGTGTGTCTGTGTTGTGCATGTGTGCGTTTGCGATGTTGAAATTGGACTTGTAGATTTCAGCAGGCTGGCTACTTGAAAAGATCTTGGTTCAAAAAAGATTGAACAATGAGCACCCCTGATATAGTCGAAACTGGCAACTGTTTTTTTTGTTTTTGGTAATCTGATCACAAAGTGACACTACAGTTTATTAGCGGGTTCTAGGGCATCAAAATTGCATTTCCTTGAAACTGCGTTCACTGATAGCGTGTATGTGTAATTATGTGTATTTCTATATCTTATGCTTACCCAATCTAAAAGCTCACGGCACGTGCCTGTAAAGGGTATACTTACATCTATGCCTTTGAGCCCTATTTTATTTGTTATCTTGACCAGGGGAGGCTGGTGGAGGTAAACAAACTATGTTAAATAACCTTATTCCATTCCATGCTTTCCAATGAGCCCGTACTCCCATTCCTCCTTCCACCAGCCTCCTCTTTTCCTGACATAGTGAGAAAGGTCTGCTGTAGCATCTGTACATCGCAGTAACACTGATGGACTTCACCATTGTGATCATGTCTGTTCTTATCGGGGGCTGAATCATCCTATGATTGATGTGTCATCAACTATGGTATGCATAGCTGTAGGGCGGCCTCTTGCTTTCATTACCCCATATTCTCCTCTTATGCGCAGGTCTGAGTGGGGAGACATCTAGGATGCACTGAGCTTAACCCCCCCCCCCCCCCCCCCCCGCCCTACATATTCCCTCCAAAACCCAGGCCTCGTTTACCCAGGAAATACTTGTCTGGTGCTAGAGCCAACATGGCCCAAGAAGAGAGAGTTTCTCCAGCATCTGCTGCTGCTACCATGTCCTGTTCTGTTCTGGTGTGTGTGTGTGTTCTGTCTCCCAGATGCCAACAATACCGTACGTCCGAAGCAGTATTGTCAACATATCCAGATTGGATAATTAAGATTTACTGTTTATAGCTTTGCCTCAATATGAAGCCTATTCAATCGCTTTCCAATTTCACTCTTAACAGTTGGAGCAGTTGTGGTCGGACAGTGCGCAGATACTGTTTGTTTGCAAGACATAATTCTGGCGATGTACAGCTCATGTCAAAATGATAATCATGGCTGGTGGGTGTGTAGTGTATGATTTAGGACTTAAATCACGGTGGTTGTTATACAGTGGCAGCTACATAGATCATACCAGAGTGCATTTTCCGTCGGTCGATACTGTATGAAGCCATCATTCATCTGGCTGTTAGATTCATAACTCACAGACAGTACGCCTTATTAAAACGCTGACTCGTTTCATACAGTAAGGATGACTTCTGCTGTGCATGACTCAACACATAAAGGGGGGAGGCCAGGAGGGAGTGTCACAGCCTGTGACCACTGTGCTGGCGGGGTGGGCCGGACGCACACACGTGGCAGATGATCCCCTACGTCTCTCTGGGACTTGTAACCAAGGAGGGACCGTGGACCCCACGGGGAAGAGAAAGACCACCGGTTTAATGTTGACAGAATCAATCAGAGCCGAAGTCTAATTACCAAAAGCATGGCCCGGGTCGGGTCGGGTCGGTCCTCCATTTACGTAATTAGCACCGTTCATCCCAAGGGTTGGGTATGGTTCCCTCAGCGCTCACAGGCTGGGCCCCCAATTAAAGAGGTGGGCTTTATACAGCCCCTCCGCTGCCTCCCCCCTCCCCCCTCCACCCTCCCCATACACTTACAGTATTGCGGGGGGGGGGGGGGGGTGGGTGCTCTGTACCTCTAGGGATGGGCACAGGGCTAACCCTGGAGATTGGATCATTGATCTGGGCTGAAGTCATCCCTTTGAGACGGGAGCGACTCAATCGGGAGTCACTCTGTGGGAGTGACGGAACTGATGAACCGGTCTGTTGGGTCATATAGACCCGGGTCTAATTCAATTGTTGCACGGGCCTACGGAAGACGGACTACACGTCCAATCAGCGTAGGGGTGGGGGAGTGGATTGCAGGGGTGGTTATTTCTGGGAGGAGGGTATTTCATTATGGTTGGGACATTATTCCCATAACCCTTCCACTGAGATGGACGAAGAGGAAACAATTGTTGTGAATGTGGAATTTACTAAGTGGGTGGTGGAAGGGCTTGTTAGTGTGTGTGTGACCGTGTGTGTGTGTGTGTGTGTGTGTGTGTGTGTGTGTGTGTGTGTGGACCATGTTAGTGTGTGTGTGTGTGTGTGTGTGTGTGTGTGTGACCATGTTAGTGTGTGTGTGTGTGTGTGTGTGTGTGTGTGTGTGTGTGTGTGTGTGTGTACTGTACTGTATATGAGCAAGTCTGTCTGTCTGTCTGTCTGTCTGTGTGTGTGTGCAAGCAAGTCTGTACAAGCCTGTGTGTGTGTGTGTGTGTGTGTGTGTGTGTGTGTGTGTGTGTGTGTGTGTGTGTGTGTGTGTGTGTGTGTGTGAGTGTGTGTGTGTGTGTGTGTGCGTGCGTGCGAGTGGTGTGTGTGTGTGTGTTTGGTTGTTTGTTTGCATATTGTCCACATTTGGGCCTTTCTGTCACCTCCCTCCCCAGCAATGCCCCCATGTTGGTCACATGTGTTTGTAATCCAGGAGGGCGACGGCCTGATTGTTCTCTGTAATGAGTCTGTTTCTTATAAAGCCACCCTGGCCTTGATCGCAGCACCAACCCTCCTTGTGAGAGTGAGCTCACATCTGACCTTTAGAGATGAACCGCCATCATGCAATGTATAATAAGTGATTCCAGGAAAAGGGAAGGAAGATATTGCAATCAGTATTATGAAAAGTCAAATGATCAAAGACTAAACTTCTAACGAAAGGTTGTAAATGCATTTTGTAAGAAAGTAGAATTATGTGTTCATTTCTCACTATCGGACATTTTAGTCATGTAATAATGTAGTATTTATCTAAACAAACTCGGTTTTTTTCCATATTATAGCATTTCCATCGCAGATATTTGTCTCCAGTGATTCATTTTTACTCAAGCAGGAACAAAAGAACATAACCTGGAATGAAAAGAAGGGTGAAAAATGTACAGGTATGTTTGTGATCTCTTAATGGAACTCGGTGTTCATTCAGTATGCTTTCACTGAAGACGATTAGGTATAATCAAGCTATTTGTCTAATACCAACGCTAGACCATAAGACTCCTATTTTGCAGTCACTTATCTTAAATGAGTGGAGAGCTGTTTTTGTAGAAGCGATGGAACAGACCGTAATATGTTTAAAGGATAAGACTGAAGACAACAGTGGCTAGATAAGAGGACTGCCTGGTACTGAATTCATGCAGACACCAATCAAAGGTACCACATATGCAGAGAACCTGATCCGACCTACCAATAAGGTTAGTTATTGATGAAGCTGTCTGCACTGATTGTCCAGGACTTAGGGGACCCCTGATTGAAGAAAAAAAAGGTCTGGTGGAGTCGTCAGGAATACAACTCGTAAGCGGAAATCAAGTATCACTTTTCTCTTCTTTCACTTAACACTAGAACAGCCGTGCCTTTTTTTACTTACTAAAAGAAGAGCCTCCTTTAGATGCTTTACAACGCTCAAGCTGCTATTTACACACAACGACCACTAGTTGGCCGCTTGTAAATCACCCTGCTGCTTGCTACACAGAAAAAACTGCTAAATAGCTTCATACTAGCTTATCCTGATGTGATTTTGAAAATGTAAGAATACCGGTTGGTAGAACGCACATATCTAGGAAAAGTCATGAAAGGAGGGTCCTGAAATTTGATCGAGTGCAAAGATATATAACGTTTTTCTTTACTCACAGGGGTCAAACCCTTCATGGCTGTTCTAGTGAATGCAACTCGTTTTCTTTTTTTACGTGGTAGTCATTCATCTTGCGCCTGCTCGTTGAAAACCCTCCGTCAAGAGGAGTAACCATGACGCCGATAGCCGGTCTTTAAAATGAAAGACACCTAATTGAATTCTACTGTGTTGATGACGGAACGCTTTCACATCCTGATTTATACTGTGATTGGTCATGCTCGTCAGTTGACCCCCGACCCCAGGAAACATATAAAACAGCAGGATGTTTGCACAAGGCCAATTCATAAGTACCAGGAGACGAAGGACAATATCCCCTCCCTGTGCCGAAGGTCCTGGCAGTCCACTCTAATCAGATAAATGAGGCTTTGTTTCACAGTAATTTATACAGCATGTGGATACGGAGAGGAAAAGCACAGTGTTCACATCTCTCCCAGGGCTAGGGTTACTTGTAGAGCGTGAAGTCACAAGGTAAAATGAAAATGTATGGTAATATTGATCATGCGATTTCAAGATAAGGAGCTCTGTCCTTGGAGGAGGGGAAATTACAGACAGAAATGTAATTCGATTTGTTCGAATTAGATGTACGTTCGCTATTTTCTTATTACGCAGAAGACTGTAGAGTTTCGAAAACACTTTTCACGGGGATCTTGGGTTGCAGAGCTGGAATCTGTGAGTAAATATAATTGAGAATAACGCAGCGGAAAAAAGCTAAACCATGGTGGTTATCTAAAGTGGAAAATAAGACGGTTGCACAGCTTTTTCTGGAGATGTAGGATTAACGCTTGGGTTTGGAAACGCTTCCTCTTTGCCTCCGATGGGAAACAAGTTCCATAAAACCAATGATTATCCAATAATGACGCAGATAACGAACATAAAAATTGTGTTTTACTGACTCTTTGTGCTCTCAACAGAGAGAGACCTCTTTAGAGAAAGAGGCACATCTGTGATAGTTGAGCTGAGGGCCAGGGTTAGAAAGATTGTGTGTGTGTGTCTGTGTGTGTGTGTGTGTGTCTGTGTGTCTGTGTGTCTGTCTGTGTGTGTGTGTGTGTGTGTGTGTGTGTGCGCGTGTGTGTCTGTGTGTGTGTCTCTGTGTGTGTGTGTGTGTGTGTGTGTGTGTGTCTCTGTGTGTGTGTGAGAGTGTGTATGTGTGTGTGTGCGTGTGTGTGTGTGTGATTGAAACTCTGACCTGAAGACTCCGACCCCCTGTGCACTGTTAGTTCAGGCTCCACATCCACAGGTGAGTGGCATTAGTGGGCATCGGGGGGAAAGGTTTGGGTAGGGGGGATGGTGAGTTGATGTAGGGGTTGCAGCTCCATTGGGAAGGATCATTAGGGGGTGGGGCACGAGGGGGTAGTTGGGGGTGGTTCAGGGTCATCGAGAAGGCTTGTTGGGATTGAAGCTCCAGTGGGATGGATCATTTGGGGGGGTTACCTGTGGATGGTTTGGGTTCATGGTGGATGTATGTTGGGCTTTGAGCTCTGTGGGGAAGACCACCCCCCCCCCCCCCAAGTCATGGCCTCAGCCGTGGTCGTCCCAGAGCATATAAACTGACATCATGCATCTGTGTTTAATGCCAGGGCCCGGGTAAGGGATATGGCTTGACCCTTGACCCCTGGAGAAATCCAACCATTCGTCACGCATCATTGGATCAGGGGGCTGCAGCTCCTGGCACATCTGTTCAGAGGCAGGTAGCATGTGGGGGGGGCAAGACTCCTGTGCATCCAGAGTAGATCCTGTTGATGTATGTAAATATATGGCAGTTGTGAGTCGCAACCTTTGGGAGACCCTGACCCCCTCGTCGGCTTAGGCTGCACGTCCTAAGAGGCTTAACTTATCTAATGAGGAAAAACTAACTTTGACCTTCCAGGAAAAAGCTGAAACAGCTTTGCTAAGATGCCTTGTGAGATTTGAACACTTTAGAAGTCCTAGTTAAATGCTAGGTTCATCTGCGTATTTTCAATTCACTTGTTATCCTAGCTATAGACATTTACACATTTGTTGACATTGTTCTTAGATGGGTCATTGTGCTGTCATTCTGTGTTGATTGGGGGATATTACGAGTTTAGACTTTCCAAGAGGGATGGCACTGACTTTCCCTTGCTCTTTAGTCTTTGTGTTCATTATACCTTTCGTGACGATTCTTGTAGAGGGGGGGGTCTGACATTCACATACACAGTACACCGTGTTTTGGCTTTGCTCCCAGAACATTGACAGCAATTTAGTGTCAACCAGGTAAAGATGAACGGTGATGGTTGTGGTGAATATGAACATTCGCTCCATTTCCTGCGTGGTCAGGAGGGGTCACCGCTCTGATTGACACTGGGATTGTGACGGACAGGTAACCTCTGACCTATGATTGATGCTCAATCGGACAAGCATGACTGAGCCGAGTCGGCGTTGACGTGATCTGCTTAGGGAAGAATGGCCACAGAAACCTTATTGGCATCAGCTGCTGCTTTGAGTAGAACGACTATCGAGCGACATCCCCGCGGTGACCCGATGGCGGAGGAATGCCCATTGAGACTTCTCTATATTGACACAAGCTGATTAGAATTCTAGCTGGAAGCCGGAACGAACAGCTGAAGACACTAGTGATGATCCATGATGACAGTCAAATTACAGGAGTAGTCTAGATGGTGGAGATAAAGCTCCTAAATAATTCTTCTGCCCCTGTCTTACCTCATGTTAAACTGTCTGCTATAGACACGCAGATTATGACGGATCGGTCTATGGATGGATCGGAATGTTGTTGTTTCGACAGGTTTTGACGGTTCTGCATCCAACATTTTTCTGAAGAGGTTTTGATGGTTCAGCGTATCTCATTATACCGTCCGTCTTCTAGCGTGTTCCGTGTCAATGTAATCAGAGTAGATTTGATCAGAAACTCTGTGAACCCCTAATGAAATCACTAACACATTGCCGATAGGGAGTTTAGTCTGAGGTTAAAGCAATAATGCTCTGACAAGATGG
>NC_137678.1:50831812-50839312 GCF_963989245.1 Nansenia antarctica | reverse complement strand
AACCAAGTGATCACAGATCCTCTTGTTTCGATGATCTAGGAAAAACAATTCAGCCATTAAAAATGATACAAGTTCATCAATATGAGTTGTTGAAAAGAGGCTCTGAAATGGCAAGATAGAAATTTAACGAGGCAGACAGCCAAAAACCACAACAATTACCCCAATTATCGCTATACCCCTCCTATAACATATCCCTGTATTTATTCCAGTCGACCTCCTTTGTAGAGACAGATTTAATTGTCATCGCAGATATTCCTGGCAAGACGCTGTATTTCTGGACGGCACTCGGTCTCGCCAGGAAAATTAATAGGAACATTTATGACTCTCCGATATGGCTTTGTACTGTAGAAACCGACTCGTGGCTTATTACGACGTGGAGGCTGGTTTGTGTTATAGAGCCTTACAAGGCAGACACGCATACCAAAGGGAGGTAGTCAGGTTGGTCAGGTGCTGGGTCGATCGTATCTGAGGTACTGTATGGTCATCGTATCACCTGATAGGTCATAGGGTGACAGTGGTGGTCCTGAAGCAGCGTCGTCTAGTCCAGAACGTGTCTGAAGTGAGGGGGGTATGGGTGTCATGGCAGGCATGTGTCTTATCTCACCGTAATGACTCCTGGCACTCAGCAGCAGCAGCAGAATGGCTCCCTCAACGATGGCTTTAGCAGCTGTGAGGCTGACGTCTCCAGTCCAGCATGAGGGCCCTCTTTCGGGGAGATAACCCAGGCCAGGCTGGGGAGGGATGGGGCTGGGACTGGGGCTGGGGCTGGGCCTGGGGCTGGAGCTAGGGCTAGGGCTGGGGCTAGGGCTGGGGCTAGGGCTGGGGCTAGGGCTGGGGCTAGGGCAGGGGCTAGGGCTGGGGCTAGGGCTGGGGCTAGGGCTGGAGCTAGGGCTGGGGCTAGGGCTGGGGCTAGGGCTGGGGCTAGGGCTGGGGCTAGGGCTGGGGCTGAGGCTGGGGCTGGGGCTAGGGCTGAGGCTGGGGCTAGGGCTGGGGCTGGGGCTGGGGCTGGGGCTGGGGCTGGAGCTAGGGCTAGGGCTGGGGCTAGGGCTGGGGCTGGGGCTGGGGCTGGGGCTGGGGCTGGAGCTAGGGCTAGGGCTGGGGCTAGGGCTGGGGCTGGGGCTGGGGCTGGGGCTGGGGCTGGAGCTGGAGCTGGGGCTGGAGCTAGGACTGGGGCTGGGGCTGGAGCTAGGACTGGGGCTAGGGCTGGAGCTAGGACTGGGGCTGGGGCTGGGGCTATGGCCGGGACTAGGGCTGGGGCTGGGGCTAGGACTGGGGCTAGGACTGGGGCTAGGGCTGGAGCTAGGACTGGGGCTGGGGCTGGGGCTATGGCCGGGACTAGGGCTGGGGCTGGGGCTGGGCTTGGAGGCTGGAGGTAGGGCTGGAGATGGGGCCACTATGATTAGGAAGCCAGTGTGTCATAGGCCCCTCAAAAGCAAAAGCTGCCAAAGAGATCTTAGCCTGTTGCACTTTTCCATATGCTCCCACTGTCACACACACACACACACACAAAATACCAGCCCGTCATGCAATGGTAATATTTCATTCTCTGTGAAATATTGTCCGTAAGTCCACCCGACACCCTAACCCTACAACTCAACCTTTCCAGTCAGCCTGCATCCCAAATTGAAAGTTTCATAGCTATCAGGGCCGTCTCTTTTTCTCTCCTCAGCTATCAATCTTTCATACCTCTCATCTATAAGCCATGAGATGGGAGATCCGTCTTTGTGTACAGTAGGTGCATTTTCTTTCCTTTTTTCTTTTTTTTTTGGGTTTGTTTGGTTGTGAATTGAGCCATGCTAGCAGCTAGCTCGCCTGAGCTGTGGAGGAGCTGGCGAAGCCTTCTCAGAGGCAGTGAGTAAGAGAATCACTCACTACAGAAAGACAGAAAGTCCCCTGACAATACCTGTCTTTCTCAATAATTCAGCTCCTCTTGTCCAATAATGGGACTGAAGAAGAGAGAGGAGAGAGGGGGGGCAGAGAGCGCCTCTCCCCTAGCTCTTTTGTGTAGATTTATCTCATCCATAACACAGAGAGTCTCGTGAAAGGAGATGGGAAGTGATGGATTTATCTGACGTGTGATGCTTTGATCTCTCGCTCTCTCCGTAAAACCTGTCTCTCCTTAAGCGTTTCATTCTCCTTTGAATGTCAATGAGCACGGTTGGGGGTATATTTTGTGTAGACGACTACTGTCTTCAATTACTTTCGGTATTCTTCATTAAGCTTGTCTAGTGTGCCAAGCGGGCGGGACTGGATTTTGTCAGACTATTCCATGGGCTTCATCGGTACAGGGAAGAGAAATCAAGCAGACTTATAGTGTGTTTTTTGGGTTTTTACTAAGATTGTTTTTCCTTTCTTCTTGCAGGTACAGTACAGTACAATTAGATGACATTACGATGACCTCAACACCGAAATGGTTTTGAAAGGAAATGTCTATTATTTAGATCCAGAGGGGGGGCGATTTCAATGGATTGATACTAACGTGCCCTCTCTCCTCCCCTCCGTAGGCCTTGTGGACTGGGGGTGTGCTTCCTGACGCCCGGCTGTGGTCATGGGGTGGCCGGAGGGGGTCCCGACCCTGCCTCTGGGGGCGGCGGCGGCGGGGGTGTGGCCGCTGAGAGGACGACACGCCCTCCTGGCTCTCTCTCTCTTCTTCACCTGCGTCTCCTGCATCCTCCATCAGCCGGTGCCCAGGGTCTTCCTGCCCTTCGAAGGTAAACAGATATGTCATGTCCCCTTCCTGTCGTTTTGCCCCCGAGTGTGAATAATTGAACAATACACTCTTTCTTGATCTTCTATAGTACACACACGCAGAGCGTTATCTCAGCTCTTGTTCTCATCTATCGTGAGCTTAGAATGATACGGTTCTATCTCTGTTTAGGGTAGTTCAGAGATATTGAGCGTCAACGTTTTTACATTCCATTATGTTTTGTGAGATGGAACCTTTGTATTTTATTAATTACTAACTCAAAAATGTCAACATTTTAAAAATAACACCACACAGGCATTAATAAACACCTAATGGATCAGATTATATAAAAAACTCAATTTTGACAAAAAGATAGAACCTTATAATTCTAATGTCACGATTTATCGCCACAGTTGTGGCAGGGTCACAGAATGAGGCCGTTCTTTTATTATGTCTTAATAAGGTCCATCATGACTGGGTCTAAAAACAGTCGAATGTTGTTTTGAAGCCTTGTGATGAGCTGCCATGCTTCTTACGTACCTAATGTACTCATGCAGAGCGTAATCTAATCTCCAACCGACTGACATTTAACCGACGATGTGGGTCAGACAATGGGAATTACATCTCTGAGGCTTATCACACACGATGCTAACTCTCTGTTGCCCTTTGCCCTTTCTTTCGTGTGTTCTTGGGTGGGGGGGTTCTATGGAGACCAGACAGACTCCAGGTTCCATTGTGGAGCCGTGTTTGATGTCAGGAACACGGGCCTCTTTGAGATGGTACCGTATTGTACTGTCAGGAGTGACTGCCCCCGAGCCTGGTCCTGGTTAAAGTTTAATCATAGTAGTACTCCGTAAATGGAGTGTGTGTGTCTGTGTGTGTGTGTGTGTGTGTATGCGTGTGCGTGTGTGTGTGTGTGTGTGTGTGTGTGTGTGTGTGTGCGTGCGTGCGTGCGTGTGTGTGTGTGTGTGTGTGCGTGTGTGTGTGTGTGTGTGCGTGTGCGTGCGTGCGTGTGTATGTGTGTGTGTGTATGTGTGTGCCTCTGGTTTTGATTCTGTTGTTTTATTTAATTTCCTTGACACGGATAATTGTATGAATTATTAACTCCCTCTCTGAACTAAAACGGACTTTGCAGGGTGTGTGTGGGGAGGGGGCGGGTGGGGGGGGGGGTGGGGGGGGGTATTGCTCATGCTTGCAGGAACCCACCACCCAGAGATACACAGTATGTGTGGTGAGCGTTGACAGCGTTTGATTTTGTACAGGAGCTTCTCGGGAAATGTGTGATCACCCTTCAGTACCTCTGCTAGCTTATGCAGCTCTGTGCGTTTGAGAGTCTACGGATGTATCTGTGCTGTGTCAATGTCTGTTGTCTGTGTCTGTGGTCTGTGCTGTGCCTGTGGTCTGTTTGAGGGGTCAGAAAGCATGAGGGGTTGTGACAGCTCATTGTGTTTGGAGGTCTGAAATAGCCTACTGTAGTCTCTCACAACCTAGTGTCTCGAACAACATCTACCCTTTCGCTCTCTCTGATCCTTTCGCTTTCTCATTTCTCTTTCTCTCCCCGTCACTCGATTCTTTTTCGTCATCCTCGACTCTCTTATTCTCTCTCTCCTATTCTCTTATTATCTCTCCTTTTCCTCTGGCTCATTGTCTCTCTGTTTCTATCCTATTGTCTCCTCCCTTTGAGTGGTCCTGTAGCTCAGCTGTCAGACAGGCAGTGAGACGGCCTACTCAGCCCTGCCCACAAAGAGACAGGCAGGACCCCAGGGCTGAGGAAACCAGAGGTTGAATTCTGGGAGAGCATGGCAGGCGTGGAAAAAGCCTGCTGACCGAGAAACCACTCACAACATACCTTTGTGGCTTGTAAACAGACAGCCCCGGTATTGCCAACCTCAGAGTTCAAAGGTCACCATGCTGAAAACGAGTTCTTCCAGGCAATCCAGGGGATTCCTAATCCCTTTTCCAAGTGTGGCTTCGATTTTTTCCCCCCTCGTCCTGGTTTAGTTGTGTTCCGCTAATATTCCTGCCATGCCAGAACCATTATCTGTCAAAGAGGGTCTGTTGGTGGGTTAGGGTTAGTCCTGGTCAGGTGAGCATTTGTCATTTATTATGATATATGTGGGTACTTCACTGTGCCTCCTTTCCCAGGGGGGAGAGAGAGAGTTAGTAGGAAAAACAGAAACTGTGTTTCAACTGTGGAATTTCGGGCGGACGTTATGTCTGCATGATTTAGATACGTGTACACTACACCGTGTGTAAGGCACAAGGGAGTTACGGCAGATCTCGAAGGCAGAGTTATTATTAATTGATCTTTGCAGGTGCAGGAATTAAACAAATGTTATACCATTAAGGTTGGACAGGCTTCATTAGTTTTTCTCTCTAGATTCAGTTCAGAGCTTCTGACTTCGTTTGGGGCTCCAGATGTTGTGTTTAGGCTGTGAGAGACCCTCTGGCCCCCGAGGGAGGACTCATCTCTCTTAGGGGGTCAGTCTGGAAGTCCTCACTGAGGGGAGTGTTGAGGGTGCCTGGGCTCTCTCCAAGCCTGCGTCCCACAGGCGTGGAGGGAGGAAGGGAGGGGAGAGGAGGAAGGGAGGGGAGAGGAGACGGAGCAGGTGGGTCAGCACCTGTAAGCAGGCCAGATCCGGCTCTGATCCAGCGGTTGGATCCATGTGATTCCTTCCCAGCGGTAAAGACTTACTTGTTGTTATTACGAGCTGAAACTAACTAAACCAAAAACCTTGAGAATAAATAAACCTAAGGGGGACAAGGCTGAGGTTCAGAAAACAGTATGCTACTGCAGTGCTGACCAGCCCTCCTCCTCCTCCTCCTCTTTCTCTTGCCCGTTCCCTCCCTCCTGAAACTCTATCCAGGGGTAAGGCAGGTTCACCGAGCAGAGTGAGTAGGACTTGCGTCTTCAGGACGAAGTTGCTGGCTCTGACATTCCTGTCCGCTCACACGGATTACTCTTGTCTCCCAGACACAAATGCTGTGGGTCCGGCAAGCAAAACAGCATAATAAACAGTTAGAAATGCAGCTACACCCAAATAATAAACATTCAAACACAGTCCTACTTTTTCAGTAAAAACTGGATGATAAACAGAAGGCATTTTGTGGAAGTTTGTCAGGGAATCACCAATGTCATCAACAAGTTTGTTTAGAGTTCTTTATTTTTTCCATCCTTTTTCCCCTTTAGTCCAACATCCCCTGTCATTCCATATGCTGTGTGACAAAAACCACAAACTCCATCAGTTGTCACATTGTAAGTAAAAAACTATGAGCTGAAGCCTCTGTGTTTTGTCAAACACAATTCCAAATAAGGGCATGTCTTTTCTACAGATTCATTCAAATGGGATTGAATAATAAACCATGAACAAATAAGGCATCCTCTAGCATGCTCTGTGAATTTGAAGACAGGACTAGCCAGTACAGTACCTGTACTGTAGCAATGACAAATAAAGTCCATTCCATTCCATTCCATTCCATTCCATTCCATAATCCTAGTCTGCATAGAGATTTGTCAAATTAACCCGTGTCTGAAAATGAACCCCGGTCTGGCTACATAGCAATTTCCATTCCCCAAAAGGATTCAGTGACTTAGGTGGTACGTTTTTAATAAAAGCAGAATTAACTGCCCCCCCCCCCCCCCTTGGCTATTTGTTCATCTTTTAAACAAAAGAATGTCAAACATATCTGGAATGATTCACAACAACAGTACTTTCACTAGTTTCCTCGTAAGACCCCACACAGATGGTCACTGTTCTCTGTTGACCCAGAGGAGAAACATTTCACAGCTATGATAATATTGTTTTCAACACCTGTCACTGAGCCATTTACACATCAATCTGTAACAATGTTTGAGGATTGATCCCATTCTTAGGGCGCTATGCTAACACAGTGGTTATGCTAACACAGTGGTTATGCTAACACAGTGGCTATGCTAACACAGTGGTTATGCTAACACAGTGGCTATGCTAACACAGTGGTTATGCTAACACAGTGGCTATGCTAACACAGTGGCTATGCTAACACAGTGGCTATGCTAACACAGTGGCTATGCTAACACAGTGGCTATGCTAACACAGTGCCTCTGGTGAGCTATGGCTGAATGTGTACATGTCTGGGGAGTTTATTCATGTCTGTGTACAAGGCTGGCTGATGTTTGGTTTGGTTTGTTTCTCTCTGTGATGATGGGTCAGTGTTCTACACTAACACCCTGGGTGTGACCCAGTGTTCTACACTAACACCCTGGGTGTTGAGAGTCATGGTCACAGTTATGCAACTGACGTGGCTCACACACGCGCATGCACACACACGCACACACACACACACATGTACATGCACACACACACACACACACACACACACACACACACACACACACACACACACACACACATGTACATGCACGCACACACACACACACACACACACACACACACACACACACACACACACACACACACACACACACGCAGGGTAGAGGGTGGTCTGTGTTTATGATCAGGCTCATTTAGTCTCATTCGTGTTCATGCCTGTTGTTTTCTGGCCAATCAGAGCTGGTTGTCTCCTCGCTCAAAAGAGGTATTAGAATAATATGAAAACGGTCATACAATAAAATATATGTTTACCTGGAAGTTGGTGTGTGTGTGTGTGTGTGTGTGTGTGTGTGCATGTGTGTGTGTGTGTGTGTCCAGCATTTCCTGGCATGTTACTTGCGCGTTTGCTTGTGTGCATGCTAGCATGTGCAGGCCAGCGGGGACGGTATACTGGTATATCCATGTGGCCACAGAAAACCCACTGAGTTTGTCTTTGGTTTG
>NC_137678.1:50819312-50821812 GCF_963989245.1 Nansenia antarctica | reverse complement strand
CTCACTATGATTGCGGTATATGATATGGTAAACAGATGATATGGTATATGATACGGTAAACAGATGATGTGGTAGATGATATGGTAAACAGGACATATCAAGGAAATACATAGTGATAGAGTAAAGCGTCGTGGGAACCACTCCAAAGCTATAAGTGTTTACTCTTTTTTGCTTGTTTTTTTGTTTTGGAGCCGGGCTCTCGTCATTCCATATGCTGACAACGGCCATGATCAGAGAAAGAGGAAGGAACGCTGGAACCCAGCCTTCTTTTAGGATGAAAGGGCGTCCGCTTCAACGACATAATGTGACTTTGGCCTGGGGGTTTCAAGGAGAACATAGCAAAGTTGTTTGTTGATTAACGAGGAAGAAACAAAGCCAGAATAGAGGCTTTAGAGAAGGTCAGAATAGGGAGGGGATTGATGGTGTGGATCAACCCCAATCTCCACTCCCGTCCTCTCGCAATGATGATTGAATAGGGATAAATATGCATGAGCTTGACTCTGACAGCGAAGGGCTTTGATGGTATCGCAAAGAGCTCTTGAATGGCCTCCGAATCACTCTGAGGCCAACTGGAGGATGTGTACCATGCTTGTCTTTCTACAGTAGAGTAGCGCAATCAGCTTCTAGCCTCTCAGGGAGGAAACTTTGGCGGGAGCCTTTTGAAGGATGTGTTCTCCTGTGGTGTACACCGAGTCACAGGACAAGAGTGAATGTATGTTTTTCTAGTCAAAATGAATGTGTTGCTAAACGAAGCAATCACAGGCGTACCGCGTACTGTGGAGTATGTGGGCTTGTTGATTCATCACAAGGTTGTTTATTCAGTGTTAACTACAGTATGCGTTGTTCAGTCTGGGTTCACATTCTGCGGTCCTCTCCTGTGGCTCAGTTGGTAGAGGCACGGCGCTAACAACGCTTAGGTTGTGGGTTCAATTCCCGCTGGGACCGAATGCACTGAAATGTATGCACTTATTGCATGTATGTAAGTCGCTTTGGATAAAAGCGTCAGCGAAATGGCTTTTTTTTTCTCCATATTTTTGTTTTCATTCTGATTCGATGTGTCCTCTGTTTTCATCTTATGATGTTTCTTTGTTTTGTGTGCGCGTGTGCGTGTGCGTGTGTGTGCGTGTGCCAGAGCTCCAGACCTCCCAGTCCTTTGAGTACTACAGTCTGTCAGAGAAGGCCATGGACTACAGGATCCTACTGATGGACGAGGACCAGGACAGGATGTACGTGGGCTGCAAGGACCACGTCCTGTCTATGGACATCAATAACATCACCTCCGGGACACTTAAGGTCTGCTCCTCCACTACGTTTAGATACTGCGTATCTGTACTGTATACTGTATAGACCAGGGGAGGCTGGCGGAGGTAGAAATCAGAGGACGGACTTGTTGTAATGCAGGGAATGGAATGAGCAATGGTATCCCCCCAGCACTGCGTCTCCTGAGACACCTGCTTTTCCCTTATACTGTGTCTCCTAAGACTTCCCCTGCCCCCCTTGTACTGTTTCTCCTAAGACTTCCACTCGACTCACAACGACTGCCAATGGCCCCTGGCCTGAGCTAGATTACTCTTCCTGCTACGACTGGTGGATGATGATTCACTTGCTTAGTCAAACGTATCGATTGTAAGTCTCTTTGGATAAGGCGTCTGCTAAATGCCCAAAACATAGAGTATAGAAGCTATGAGATATTTACTTTAACATCAAATACATGTTTGATTATTTTATGTTACAATAACTTTGGATTTAGTAAGGTGATGCACAGGTCCGTATTTGAGTCTGTGTTTGTTCATATTCGCTTTAATAATGTCCACACCATTAACTCAAATCTCACCAAACAGGAGAAAATGACATTAACTGCTTTTCCCTTGAACATGACAGCTGAGTGCGTGATATACCCATTATCCAATTATGCTAATAGTCTAACAGAATCAGCCACTGTGAGATTCAATTGAATGTCATTTCCCTATAATAGATCAGACCCATTTCAGTCAACAAAAAAACATTGCGTGATTAGAGTGGTATGCAGACAGCCATTTCCATGAGCTGGTTGCAGAAGTTCACCGATGACTGTCTCTCTGTGTGCAGGGAGGGAACCATCACAGCCATCATTGACAGGCGTGAAGTGGATAAACAGATGGAATGCATTTAGTTTCCTCCAGGAGCTCTGAAACAGATCCATGTTCACAGTAATTGCCTGATGCATTCAGTTCAGTTAGACCTTCAAACACTTACAGGTTTGAAAACACCAGGTATTGACTGGAATTGACTCAGACACACATCCTCTGTTCCTTCGCCAGCCTCCCCTGCTGGAAACGGCGACATGTTGACGTTACAAAACTGTTGAGGGCTTGCGTTCTTGTCGAGGCAGAGTGTGTTTGTGTTCAATATTTTCTCATTTATTTTCTCTCTCTGTCTCTCTCTCTCTGTCTCTCTCTCTCTGTCTCTCTGTCTCTGTCTCTGTCTCTCTCTCTCTCTCTCTCTTTCCTCTCTCTCTTTC
>NC_137678.1:50797869-50815369 GCF_963989245.1 Nansenia antarctica | reverse complement strand
TATTGGGCTGATATGCTAGGAGAAAAAGGCTTTTTTTGGTTGTTGTTTTATCCTCAAACACTCTGGATGGAGTAGACCTATTTGCCCCAGAACTTGAACCCCATACATGTTACCTGCTTAAATGACTGGTTGGTAGGAGGTATGTTGGAAAGTTGTTATGTCACTTAACTGTCCCGTTCTCCTCTGTCCCTCTCTCTCCAGCACGGCTGTGGGAACTTCATCAGGGTGGTCCAGCCCTACAACAGGACTCACCTGTTCATCTGCGGCAGTGGGGCCTACAGTCCTGTCTGTGCATTCATCAACAGGGGCCGACGGCCAGAGGTTGGTGTGCTTGACTCTCAGGGCCCTATTATGCACTTCATCAATAAGACGAGGCGGTCGATCTAAACTTAAGACGTGGAGGCGTGGTCAAGGCCACTTTGCTATTATGCGTGCGGTAGTGGGCGCCTAAAACCCGGCGCTAAGCAAAGAAATTAGTCATGGGTGTGTTTTGGGCGTCTTCTCAATCAACCCAATCAGCGTGCCAGGTGCCATTCCCTTTAAGAACCGGCTGCGTTGAGTCATTAGCGCTATGCTATTATGGAAGTCCTAAGAAGGAGGTCAGCGCGCTTCTCTGCCTCTCCCTTCTGAAATAAAGCATTTATACTGTGACCATAATTGACGTCTTGCCGTGGAGCCACGTGCGTGTTCATGTGTGCCCACATGCATGCGCAAACCGCGGAGGCGCGCTCGTGTTTCAAAACGTGCATGAAGTCTAAACTTAAGAACTTTTCAAACCACTTCTTAGCGCTAGGAGCAAAGTCAGATCGCATAATAGCAGGGGCGCCTAGTGCACTTCATTAACATATGAACACTCCCACAATGAGCAATATATGCACGGGAGTTTTACGTCTTATGTGTGGGCGCCTATCGACACCTGCATAATAGCAGTAGCGCGTATGAAGCGCATAATAAGGGTGGCGGTAGGTCTTAACCTGGCGGTGCGTCTTAATTAAGACTTAAGACGGCAAGTTAAGAAGTGCATAATAGGGCCCTCAGTCACTTAATAATAATAATAATAATAATAATAATTCATTACATTTATATAGCGCTTTTCCGAGGCTCAAAGACACTGACAATATGGGAGAAACGGAAAACACAGAAACAGCAAGCAACAGATAACATGGACACATGGACCACAGAGTTAACGAACCGGGAAGGGGGGGGGTGATAGGGACAGGGGAGATGGTTAGGGGGTAGGGGAGGCTGTATGCATGACTGCTACACTACCATATCATATCATATTGTTGTAAATTGTTGTAAATGTCTTTATTAGGATAAATCCCTTGAGATGTATCATCTTGTTTTAGAGAGGGCCCTAACATAATATTACAATCATAACAGCAGAAATAATAAGAGTACAATTATGACAAAATACAGACAGACAAGAGACAAAACAACAACATACATTACTAATTGAAAACATGGAAAACATTACAACCATAACAAGGCCAAAATGGCTAATAGAATAAGGGAAGGTGAATCTACATACTATAATATACCTACATACTGCCGGTGGAGGTAGAAATCGGAGGACAGGCTCGTTGTAATGTACGGAATGGAATGAGGAACGGTATCAAACATGTGTGTTTGATTACCGGTCCTCAGTCCGTCCCATGAATCACAATGAGCCCGTCCTCCGATTTCTACCTCCTCCGAACCTCCCCTGTGTCATATTGTCTTGACACTACTGGACACAATATCTCCCACAAATGACATCTCTTGTGAATCAGTGCCCATAGACATAAATATAATAGTTGTTATGACAACGAATACAATCAGACAATTTAATCCGAAGCGAAAACTACGAGCGATTTCAAATGTTTCCTCTGAGGCAAAAAAGGAAGTCGTCAAATCCTAAACATCTTCAGGAAAGCAGAAAGAGAGAGAGAGAGAGAGAGAGAGAAGAGAGGGAGAAGAGAGGGAGAAGAAGGAGGTGAGGGAGGGTGGGAGAGAAAAAGGAGGAGTACTGCATTCTGGGCTGTCTGGGCTCCTGTCTCCGGCCACACAACCCTTGGAATCGAGTGTAGGAATCCCCTCCAGGAGAAACGGTTCTCACTGAACTCCCAGCAGCCCGTGTCACACGGCCCCTGCCAAGCACCAATACGCAACAGAGCGCTAACCCAGAGCGCTAACCCAGGCTCTTTCCGCAGTGCGGTGTCCTTTGTCATTCTGGGGGTTTTGTTTGAAAAGCGGACGGCTCTGGTTTCTCACCACAGTGCTGCCTGGACGTGTCGGCTTCTCAGACTGTCTCTGGCTGAGTGTAACAAGCTGCTGTCGTGGTGTTGTGGTGTCGTGGAGGCAGAACGGTTTGGCCCTTGGGCCCGTAAGCGTGCGTCACACACCCGCTGTACTGGAGCCACTGTGTGTGTGTGTGTGTGTGTGTGTGTGTGTGTGTGTCTGTGTGTGTGTCTGTGTGTGTGTCTGTGTCTGTGTGCATGTCTGTCTGTGTCTGTGTCTGTGTGTCTGTGTGTCTGTGTGTCTGTGTCTCTGTGTGTGCGTGTCTGTGTGTGTGCGTCTGTATCTGTGTCTGTGTGTGTGTGTGTGTGTGTGTGTGTGTGTCTGTGTGTGTGTCTGTGTCTGTGTGTGTGTGTGTGTGTGGGTGTCACACCGAGACTATGATGAAAGGCATGATGGGTCACTGGCAAAAGCCGAGCAGAACGATTTAGACGGCCTCCGCGTCTGGACTTGGACAGGAGGAGACCCACGTTTCCTGGAGAGAGAAAGCCCCCTCGACTCGCGCCGGCGCCTCATTCTCCAACCAATCAGAGCTGCCGTTGCTGCACTTTTGGCTCAGACCAAACCAGGATGGGACGGTCGGGGGGGAGTTTCCAACTAGTCACCACGGAGCCTGTTATATCCGGATGATACTACAGGGGGAAAGGGGGCAGAGAGCCAAAAAGCTCAGAGATGGAACCACAGCATTAGAATACATTAGAAAGGAAAAAATTCCTTCTCTCTTCCCGAATGGAATGTTGTTTTAATGTCTCATAGATGCCAGCCGGAGAAGGTGGAGCCCAGGAGCTCGTGAGCTTAGGTTATATTGGTATATTAGTATATATAGATTAGGTTATATACCTTATATTATTATAAGGTTCTATCTCCGTTTAGGGTAGTTCAGAGATATTGAGCGTCAAAGTTTTTACATTCCATTATGTTTTGTGAGATTGGAACCTTTGTATTTTATGAATTACTGACTCAAAAATTTCAACATTTGAAAAATAACACCACACAGGCATTAATAAACACCTAATAGATCAGATTATGTAAAAAAACTAAATTTTGACAAAAATTGAGATAGAACCTTATAATTCTAACGTCACGAGCAGCTGTCTCTTTGTAACTCTTCAAAGAAACGGGAAGAGGGGAAAAAACGTGCACCGGGCTATCTTGAGCACATGTGGAATGCTCATACTATTATATTTATGTCTATGGGCATCATTCCCTCAAATTCCGAAGTAAAACTGTCTCTCCCTCCTCTCCTTTTCCTTTCTTTTCCCCTCTCTCGCGCAGGAGCAAGTGTTCCACATCGACTCCCGGGCGGAATCGGGGAAGGGCCGGTGCTCCTTCAACCCCAGGGTCAACACCGTGTCCGTCATGCTAAGTGAGTCCTCCTCCTCGTTCTCCTCCGACGCTTTATTTCTGTCCCTGGCTGCGACACACACATCCTACCCACTGACCTATCAGCACGACGCAGCGTACTGGGGGCGGCTGTGGCGTGTAAGAGAAAATGATTATATGTGATAAGACATTTTTCGAAGCAGGCTGCCTTTCTTTAATTGCACTAACAGGCGCAGGAGGTAGAGCCGCCGTATAATGATCGCAAGGTTGGCAGATCGGCGGTTCGAGCCCCGGCTGAACCCCAAATTGCTCGTAATGACCGGGCCCGGCACCTTGCATGGCAGCTTGGCCGCCATCGGTAAAGTAAAGCGCTTTGGATAAAGGCTCTATATAAGTGCAGTCCGTTTACCATACTGTTCATACACACACATACATCTCCTCCTATGGTCCACCGATCCCCCCCCCCCCCCCCCCCCTCATCGGTGTCCTCCCGAGACCCACCTGCCGTCAGGCTGTGGTGTTCTTTGATCCCTGATTGGTCGCCCGGTGTTGCGTTTCTGTTGACACAGTCGAGGGGGGTCGACGTGTCGCACGCACGGCTCCGCTTTCCGATACCCGAGCGCACCCGCGGCGTCAGCGGTCTTCGCCAGCCCTCCGGCCAGCGTGGGACGTCCGCTCACGAGGGCTAAGGGGGCGGGGAAGGGGGGCGGGGAAGGGGGGTTCACTGCTCCTTGCTTCCTGCCAAATGGACCCAAGGTCACTGACAAGCTGAGAGAGAGAGCAGTGATACAGCACCTGCAAGCCCTTCTCAGAGTCAGACTATGGGACAATCACAGGGATTGTGTCTGGGGCTATAGATGAAAGGGCCTGTCTCTATCTATCTCTCTCCTTCTCTCTCTTTCTCTCTCTCTCTCCACATGCCGGGGGGGGCGGGGGCGGTGGCGTGGGACAGGGGGGGAGGTGGGGGGTGGGGGCTGGTCTTGTGGCCTGTCAACACTCTTCCCTTTTAGAGCGGCCACACTTGGACACGGGCCAATACCCCCCCCCACAGAGCACAAGGCCTTGGGCTGGCTGGGCTGGCGTGGGGGTTATGGAACGGTGAAGTGAGAGAAGTGAGAGAAGAGAGGAATGATCCAGAAGCGCGGTGTTGCGGGTACGGAGAGCCCCACAGCCTTCGCCGGCTCATTAGCAGAGTACAGCCAGACTCGAACGCGAGAACTGTGAATCCTCTGTTAGCTCCGTTACCGTTTACTGCAACCCCTCTCTCCCTCTTTAGTGACGGACGTGGCGTGGCCAGACACGATCGATCAATCTCTTTTCCGTCACCGTTCTACACAACTGACACAGGGGTCATTTTTATTGCCTTGGCTGTTAGTAGAAAGAGACTTGAATGTGTCTTGGCACCCCTGTCAAGGTCAGGGGCGGGTGGGGGGGGTTGAAGTGCTTTGTTTGGTCAGATGTGAGTGATGTTGCCCAGCTGTGACTCAGACAGCGCTGCTCTTACTCGGGGGCGGTGGTGGTAGCCTAGCGGTGAGAGAGTCCGGGCTAGCGATCGGAAGGTCGCTGGTTCCATCCCCCGCCTCAGGAGGGAGCTGCATGTGCCCTTTTAGCAAGGCACTTAACCCTCTAATCGCTCGGGGGGCGCCGACTAGGGCTGACCCTGTGCCTAGGGCAAAAAAAGACCAAATTCCGACCAAAGTTTGATTGACGAGTTCGATTGCATGGCAAATCGTGAGCTTAGAATTATAAGGTTCTATCTCCGTTTAGGGTAGTTCAGAGATATTGAGCATCAAAGTTTTTACATTCAATGATATTTTGTGAGATGGAACCTTTGTATTTTATTCATTACTAACTAAAAAATGTCAACATTTTAAAAATAACACCACACAGGCATTAATAAACACCTAATGGATCAGATTATGTAAAAAACTCAATTTTGACAAAAATGGAAATAGAACCTTATAATTCTAACGTCACAAAATAAAACCTGATAGTTGTATTCTGACCCTGTCATGCAGACCAGGAGCTGTTCTCTGGCATGTACATCGACTTCATGGGGACGGACGCTGCCATCTTCAGGAGTCTGACCCAGAGGAACGCGGTGAGGACAGACCAGCACAACTCCAAGTGGCTGAGTGGTGAGCACACACACACACACACACACACACACACACACACACACACACACACACACACCGTGTGCCAGGCACATACAATACCCACCTCAGTGGGGAGGCTGGTGGAGGTAGAAATCGGAGGACGGGCTCATTGCAATGCACAGAACGGAATGAGGAACGGGTGATTGATACAATTCCTCATTCAATTGAAATTGTTCAATTTCAGTTTATTTAAGAAGGGACAATGCATATCAATTAACAACAAGTGTAAATATGCCAGATTTAGCCAGGAGGCACATTTTCATATGTGGTCCCTGGCCAAGAAGAAAAAAAGAAGAAAAATAAGGCATCCTAAAATAACACAAGAAAACATGAACAATAAAACAGCATCATACAGAGCATATGAAAGACACAGTTAAAAAAATACACAGTTAAATGATGTTATGGGAGCAGATTTGGTTTCCCTTAAGCCAGTTTTTCCAAAAAAGATTTAACAGCCCATGCATCACAACAAGCCCGTCCTCCGATTTCTACCTCCACCAGCCTCCCCCTAATGCAACTTCTATTTAATCATGTTGCTATCAATCGTTGCTATCTCTTAGTCTTCTATACCGGCACTCTACAAGGATAGAGAAGTTGGACGATATCATAGAATACTTCTTGTTCCCCCTGTGTGTGTCTTCACGTAGAGCCCATCTTTGTCGACGCCCAGTTGATCCCAGACGGGTCGGACCCCAACGACGCCAAACTTTATTTCTTCTTCCGGGAGAGACTGACGGATAATAGCGGGAATACTAAGAACATCCACACCATGGTGGCCAGAGTGTGTCCAGTAAGTGTGTGTGTGTGTGTGTGTGTGTGTGGTGTGTGTGTGTGTGTGTGTGTGTGTGTGTGTGTGTGTGTGTGTGTGTGGTGTGTGTGTGTGTGTGTGTGTGTGTGTGTGTGTGTGTGTGGTGTGTGTGTGTGTGTGTGTGTGTGTGGTGTGTGTGTGTGTGTGTGTGTGTGTGTCTGTGTCTGTGTCTGTGTGTGTGTTTCTGTGTGTGTCTGTGTCTGTGTCTGTGTCTGTGCGTGCGCGTGCGTGCGTGCGCGTTCATTGAATATGACATACCTTTCTGTCTCTGACAACAGAGTGACATAGGTGGCCAGCGGAGCCTGGTGAATAAGTGGACTACCTTCCTGAAGGCCCGGATGGTGTGTTCAGTCCTGGAGGAGGACGGTACCGAGACCCACTTTGACGAGCTCGGTGAGTGACTGAGACAAAGGAACAAGACAATTAGACACAATTCCACAAAGTATCACGTTCTCCACAACCCGACAGACTAAACCCTGTCAGTCAAGGTACATCCTATCTAAGAATTCCAGGTGATTTCGATCATTCGTATTGAATTATAACGAGCGGTGTTTTCCCCCAAAGTTGACTTAAGCCCAATGCACACGGCGTGCGATTTTGTCGCACCGCGAATTCGATTCCATTGTTTTGAATGAGACAATGCACACGGCGTGCGATGCGATTTTGTTGCACGACAACATTCGATTCTCCATTCACACCCACACACTTCGGTGGTGTGAATTGAGAATCGAATGTTGTCGTGCAACAAAATCGCATCGCACGCCTGTGCATTGGCCTTTAGATGACCTGCTCCTTTACTAATGAAAGAGTTCAGTTCTCCGCAGTCATTCGAGGTCTGTCAGCAGCATACACAATCATCCATTCATTCATCTCCACTTTAGTTCCGCCACTCCTGTTCCAAGAAAGAAGCGATAAGGTGCTTAATGAATGCTGACCGTTGGTGTTTTCTCTTCCAGAGAGTGTGTTTTTGCTGGAAACCGATCACCCCAAAAACCTTATGGTGTTTGGCGTCTTCACATCCACAAGGTGAGGCCAACGGTAATATTTGCTCTTGCCTTTAGCCTCGTTGCTAACCAGTAACAGCAACAGATCCCAGATAGAGACCTCAAGGATTTGATTTCGATGCTATTATTTAGAAGGGTACCGAAGGGACGTCTATGTACATGTACTGTAGGTATGTTGGTGACTTCCCCGTATTCGGTTGTTAAGTCGTGACGTGTTTCCGGGTCCAAAGTTGGCTGAGGCGCTCTCTTCGAAATAATCGAATAATTCATTATATTTGTATAGCGCTTTTCCAAGGTTCAAAGACGCTGACAATATGGGGAAAACGGGAAAGTGCTGTGTCCCTTGTTGTATGAATAGATCCGAGTCTAAAAAACGATTGAACTGTCATTCTACCGCTGTAGTACACTGGTACTCTGGTGCGGGGAATTTCTGGTTTGGACCCGCAAATTGCTTAACGTCACGTTTGACGTCAGACTTAACAACCGAATGGAAGTCACACTGTTCGTCTTTCCTTATGTACTAGCGATGGTGGTCAATGCTGTCAGTTCCCTCCCCACAGTTTCAACCCTTCGTTCATCATCTGTTTGCACTATGCTGTAATACACCTTGTTGTTTTTCTCAGTTCTATAAGATGCACTAATACTTTACACATGCGACGACTTAGGTTGAAATCACTGTGTAATAACTCATACACGATGTGCGTCAAAGAATAGTCACTGGATGCTTTCTTCCTCCCCTAGTCCTAATTGAACTGTATCAAGTTAAAGCCTTTAAGGTTAACCCTTCCACAGCCACCTTGATCCGCGTGTAAGCTAAGGAGCAGTTCCAAGCCTAACAGAAGTTGAGCTGGTCTCCCTGACTCCAGCCAGTCTAAACAGTTGGGAGTCTCCCGGTCTCACTACACTGTTGTTATTCCTATCTGCACACGATGTGTTTCTTCCTCTCACGCCTTCACGCAATTCAGGACCCGACCCAGCTCAACAAAGGCCTTCTGTGTTTACTGTGTGTGGTTTTAAGCGTCCAGGCCAAACCACTTCATATCCTTCTGGGAACAAGGGCGAGGTGTCCCCCCCTTCGGTGTAGTGGGGTGGCAGCGGTTCCCCCCCCCCCCCGGATTGTAGGGCTTGGATATCCTCAAAACCCAGCAGGCTTTAAAAGGACTTGTGATGTTTTAGCTGGGTGGATCCGGGGCTCCTGAATGTCAATTCTCCACATCATACGATGGAATGTGTTGTGTCGTTTCCCCTCAGCTCCGTGTTCAAGGGCTCGGCGGTGTGCGTGTACAACATGGCGGACATCCTGACGGTGTTCAACGGGCCGTTCGCTCACAGAGACGGGCCGAACTTCCAGTGGGTGGCGTATCAGGGCCGGATCCCCTACCCGCGCCCCGGGACGGTGAGTTCTGGGTCTTAGCTGCAACGTTTGCAGGAAAAGTGCTGTACAAATAAAAGTTATTATTATTATTATTATTGATATTATTATTATTATTATTGATAGAATTATTATTATTAATATTATTGTTATTATTATTAATAATATTATTATTATTGATATTATTATTATTATTGTTATTGATATTATTATTATTATTATTATTATTATTATTGATATTATTATTATTGATATTATTATTATTATTATTAAAGGGCGGCTGTGGCTCAGGAGGTAGAGCCGGCGTTTAATGATTGCATGGTCAGCAGCTTGGCGGTTTGAACCCCGGCTGGCCACGTGCCAAGGTGTCCTTGAGCAATCCACTGAACCCCCTAAAGTGCTCCAAGGTCGCCGTCTATGGCAGACCCCTTGCCGGCCCTAGAGCATGAAATACCAAATGACAACAAATGACTGACAAGTTGATTGCATGGCAATAAAAACAATTATTTATGATTATTATTTTATTTCTAAACTCGACTGGACCAGCACTGAACATATACATTACAGTACAGTTTCACAGGTAACTACCACTACACTACAAAAAGTCAGCTCTCAAAATCAAGAAAAAAAAGCAATAAAATGGGGGGAATATTACTTCAAATAAACAAAATTATCTGCCTACAGAACAGGAAAATTTCACTTGCTAAGCTTCTTTAAGCATATATCGCCTTGATTTAGATATTTCACTAACCCTAATCCTTACTTTTATTTACCGTTTGCAGTGTACCAACTACCACAAGGCTGCTCACTAATGTGCTCAAGTCACAATTTGAATGACTATAGGCAGGGCTGGACTGGGACAAAAATTAGGCCCTGCCATGTGGCTCAGACCGGCCCAACACAATCGGTCCGACACCGCCGATCAACATGCTGGCAGTCTGTTGAATATACCATTTGTAAAAAAAAAAACTATAGAGCGGAGTAAGTGACATGGACAGCAAGTATACCAATGCAAGTGTGAACCAGTGTACTCACTCACTGTTGACGTACTCCACGGTGATGAGACATGGCTGCTGTATCTGTAGTAGGCCTAGCCCCCACCGTCGATCCAGAGAACATATCTGTCAGTTTCTGACATTTTGAGGCATCCTCTGCTAGCTTCTTACTTTTTTTCTCCCTAATTTTCTGGGCACCCCCTTTCACTATCTTATCTACGAACATGACACTGCACTTGGGTTGTCGACCGAGGGATCAGAGTGGGGGAGGGGGCCGATGGACAGCAGGGCCTAAGCATGTGATTGGGCCAGCCCATGTGTTAGTATAAACGGGGGCCGCCGCTTGATTCAGCGCTAGTTGATGCCGTGCTATTTTGGGCCGCGCTAGTTTGGGGTCAGTTTTATATATATATATATATACAGTATATTTTAAAAAAAAATGGGGGGGGGGCAGCCCGACCGGCCCAAAACTAGCGCGGCCCACCTGCCAGCGGGCAGGTAGATTGTATGGCCAGTCCAGCGGTGACTATAGGTCAATGACTTTATCTGTAACAAGAACAAGGAACCAAGCTGGCCAGATAAGAGAAATCAGATCAGAGTTCAGGCCCGGCGTTTCTTCACCTTTATAACGGAGCTAATCTCTAATCTCTCCCCCCCCGCTCATCTTATCTCCTTCTATGACTCCTTCTTTCCATCCAGTGTCCTGGCGGAGCCTTCACACCTGACATCCAGACCACCAAGGAGTTCCCGGACGAGGTGGTGACGTTCGTGAGGAACCACCCAGTCATGTTCAACGCCATCTACCCCGTGGGGAGGAGGCCCCTGGTGGTGCGGACCAACGCTGACTACAAGTACACCTCCATCGCCGTGGACCAGGTCACTGCTGCTGACGGCCACTACCAGGTGCTGTTCCTGGGCACCGGTAGGCACCACCACCCCCGCCCCCATGCTTTAGCACTAGAACAGCCGTGCCTTTTTTTTAAAGGTCAAATGACCCCCCCTCTTTACAATGCTCAAGCTGCTATTTACACACAACGACCGCTAGTTGGCCGACTTGTAAATTAGCCTGATTCCTATACAGAAAAACGGCAAAATAGCTTTATATTAGCTTTTCCTGAGGTGATTTTGAAAATGTAAGGATACTGGGTGGTAGCACGCACATATCTAGGAAAAGTCATGAAAGGTGGGTCGTGAAATTTGATCGAGTGCAAAGATAATAATAATATCTTTCTTTACTTACTGTTCTAGTGTTAACAATTCTTATTTTTTACAAAACATTCTAATGTTTCTTGTTCACAACCTGGAGGCAACAGCCATCAACAATACACTCTTAATCACTCTGACTAATGCAGTTAAAAATGTGTAAACAGTATCTACAAAGTTCTGCCCACTGTAGACCTCAAACGACCCCAGGTCTTCTTCCCCACTTCCCTCTGCCACCAGCGGGAGGCGCCACCACAACGGCCTTAATCGATCGGCCCTATTACGATCAGGAAACGTTTGATCCTATTACTGGACAAGCTATATCTTTCTCATGTAGGCGTTATGCAGCCGTTACTTAAATAAATGACTAAATGTGAGCTCTAGTCATGCAGGGGATTATAGAAGTTCTAGGGGAGAATGATGAGGTTGCACAGACAGTGAATATACAGAAATAAAGAGCTAGCCAAAGAGCTTAGCCTTCCAGTCACAGACAAAGGCCCGGGAGGGACCGGCAAGCAGCTTGCAGGGCGGAGGTACTGAGGTACTTGAGGAGTTCTGGAGGGTGGTTACAGAGGGAGTATCGAGCCCAGGCGGCCCAGAGAGTCTCACACAGCTGTTTGTGTTTATCAGGCTCCCTTTGCTGTTTCTCTTCTTCCTGGATCCTGAGAGGATGCCAGTAATGTCTGACTGCAGCGGGGGCTCTGTCAGGCCAGGCCAGGCCGAGGCCCGGGGCCTTGGGCTTTGTTTCAGGGGATGTTGGGGGATTTTTATCAGGGATTTCCAGGAGCTGCTGGTGGAACTCACTTGCTCTCTAAGCTGCGGCTGCAAACTCCCAACGCAACAAACAGAGCGCTGAGAAAGCGGTCGGCTGAGCCGCCCGTGCCCTCTCCACGCCCTTTGCACTGTCGTTGTCCTGCTCTCTCTCTCTCTCTGTATTTCCCAATCCTCCTCCCAGCTGGCTCTAGTGTGGATGCCCGCATGCGTAATTCAAAAAGGCAAATTATTACCGAAAGGAAAATAGAGCTGTAGGGTTTATTGACTTTTTATCATGGGTAGTTTTCCATGATGATTTCTCTCATTTATACTGACCACTACTGTCATAAAAAAACATTGCATGCGTGTCCCAAGGCTGTACGGGTCTGTGGTGAGGGTGGTGTTTTGTTTGTTTCTCGTATGTGGTTTTGTAATGACCTTGACCTTGGTGTGTGTGTGTGTGTGTGTGTGTGTGTGTGTGCGTGTGCGTGTGTGTGTGTGTGTGTGTGTGTGTGTGTGTGTGTGTGTGTGTAACCGACGCAACCTCTTTCCCTCAGATAAAGGGACGGTGCAAAAGGTGATCGCCCTGCCCTCCAACCGTTCCCTAGACGAGGACCTGATCCTGGAGGAGCTGGAAGTGTTTAAGGTTAGGGTTCACACGCTATCTCTCTCTCTCTCTCTCTCTCTCTCTCTCTCTCTCTCTCTCTCTGTCTCTCTCTCTCTCTCTCTCTCCCCCTCTCTCTCTCTCTCTCTCTCTCTCTCTGTCTCTCTCCGTCTCTCTCTCTCTCTCCCTCTCTCTCCCTCTCTCTCTCTCTCTCTCTGTCTCTCTCTCTCTCTTTCTTTCTCTCTCTCTCTCTCCCTCTCTCTCTCCCCCACACACATGGACCCCCACATCAAAGGCAGACAGGAGAGAAGGAAAGAAGGCAGCTTGGCCACCGCACAAAGAGATGGAGCAGACAGGGGTGGGGTAAGGGAGGGGCATTCTGGAGCCAGATGACCTTGCCATAACAGCCCCACTAAAAGACTGATGAGAAACAGACCAACATACAGTATCGGAGCAGCCACCATTCAACTTTATGAACTAATCACACTGTGTTTTATCTTAGAGTGATTAACAAAGTCATGTGATGGCAAGACCAACCCAAAGCTACTAGCCTACTTTAATCTCCCGGTACACCAGGTCTACACTAGACTCTACACCAGAGCAGTTTAGAGTTGCTCTGTACTGTCGTAGAGCTTTCAGAACCACTGTTTCTGCCTGTCTCTCTGACAGTGGGACGGTTAGCTGTTATTGGATACAGCAGTTAGATTACCCCTGATGTTTTTTTTTATCGCTGTGTGAGATAGGTCAGGAGAGAGAGAGAGGGGTAAAGAGAGAGGGAGAGGAGTGTGAGAAGAGAGTGTTGAATTGTTGAACGACACCCCCACAGTAATACAGTTGATAATATTTGATCATATTTGACAAACGCTGAGGATGTTGACATTTGTTTTGTGTGTCTTCCAGAATCAAGCCCCAGTTACGAACTTGAGAATATCCTCTAAAAAAGTAAGTGTGTATATTCAGTACAATGCATCTGTATTGTTTTTAAAATATATATTTAAGCAATATCACACAAGAGGGAGTGCTGTTATACTGAATATCAGCACGGCTGTGATTGGGTCATAGGTACGAGGCCGCAACAAAAAAGGCCGTCAACAAAAAATAGTTCCGCAACTGGACTGTTGCCTAGCAACCTGAACACAAACATCTGCAGGCGAGCTACTTTGTATTACAGTTTTTCTCAATTGCTAAAACACATTTCACAAAACTTCCCTCCATTTTCCCAAAACTCTAAACACAACACACTTTTCTAAAGATACATAAGCAAAACCACACCTTCTCTCTTCAAAACTCAAACTTTCACACCAAAACAGCTGCTCAAAGCCTGCAAAAATGTAAACAGTATATGCACAAATAGAGCACATAAAATTATCTCTGACCCCTCCCACCCTGCTCACCACCTGTTTCAACTGTTGCCCTCTGGACGGCGCTACCGATCCCTGGCCACCAAAACATCCCGCTTCAAAAACAGTTTTTTCCCCTCTGCCATAAGGACTCTCAACACCTGACTCACTGCACTGTATAAATTGTAAATTGTAAATATGTTCTGTCTTGTCCTGTGGTTATGTGTGTTCTTGTCCATGTAATAGTCATGGACAATGTGTGTATGTTTTTTGACACTGCTTTTGAGCTGTACCGACAACAAATTCCACCGACCTAGGTCGTGTGGTCATTAAACTATTCATTCATTCATTCATTCATTCATCATTACAGACTACAACAAAACAACTGAAAACACAATGTTCAGTGTGTGAGAATGTTCTTTTTTTTATCACAACTGCCAAAGCACATTTTTAGAAACCTTACAGTATCTGTTCTCAGAGTATATCACTGTAGAGTATTGGGCATTCATAGATTTGTGTGTTTCATATGAACAATATGTAAATCTACAGAAAATACAGTATGTATGTTACGGTACATGTGGGAATACGGTACATGTGGGAAAACTAGGGTTAGGTGCTAGGGTGACTTGGTACATGCTGGCATGTCTAACCCTAACCCTAACCTTAACCCTAACCCTACCCCTAATCCTAACCCTAACCTTAACCCTAGCACCCTAGCACCTAACCCTAACCCTACCCCTAGCACCCTAACACCCTAGCACCTAACCCTAACCCTAGTTTTCCCACATATACTGTATTCCCACATGTACCGTAACATGTACACTACTGTACTGTATCACAACTCAATGCAAACACTACAGAGGATCCATTACACACAACAATACTCACTGAAAACAATGTTCAGGGTGTGATGTTTATTTATTTATTTATGGAACTATACCACACACACACACACACACACACACCACAATAATTTGCAACAAGTGTCTTAAATGTTGAGTCGTTATGTTTAATGAATGAAGCTAGGTGTGTTCATTGTGTTCAAATTTTGCTGACTGTGGCAAGCATTTTGCATCACATGAGCTTTAATTTGAGAATTTGAGCAGAGTTTTTTGCAACTTGTGTTTTAGCAAGACAAAATGTGTTTAGACTTATGAGAAAATTAGGATTGTGTTTTGTGAATTGTGTCTTCATGTGAAATGTGTTTATGGTTTTGGCAAATGGGAGCTAGTTTTATTAAATGTGTTTAGAGAACTGGTCATTTGGTTTAGAGAATTGGCTTTTGTGTTTTAGCAATTGGGAAAAACTGTAACGGTCATTTCGGAGTGATACATATAGTTAAAAGTCCCAGTGCTGTTATACTGTATATCAGCACTCATGGAATGCCTCTTGTCCAATCAATGGTCCAATTACTTGGTCGGAACTAACTGTTGTATAAATATATATACAGTATATATTGATAACAGTCGTTTCACACAATGACAGACGAAGCAGGAAGGAAAACGGACGAGCCATAATTGTTAACCTAATCCTCTTGTCACTCAGCTTCCTTATTAAGACACGACAGTGGTGGTTGACATTTCAACTGTTTGTCCTTTTTTAGCAACAGCTCTATGTGAGCTCGGAGCACGGCGTGTCCCAGGTGTCCCTGCACCGTTGCCATGCCTACGGCTCGGCCTGCGCCGACTGCTGCCTGGCCAGAGACCCGTACTGTGCCTGGGACGGCTTGAGCTGCTCACGCTTCTACCCCACCGGCAAGAGGTACAAACCACATCGTTTACTATCCTATAAAACATGGTAAACCATACGATTTGAACCACCATACACCACAACGTACGTGGGTGGGAGCTGTGGACACTTTACCAGTTCATTATTCCAGGAAACGAGCTATGTAATTAGTCTGGAATTGCCATCATCATCATTCCTCGTTTTTCAAGAAAATACGGAAAAGGTTAGAGCTAAAGATGCACGTACTCTGCCCAGTACTGCCTGTGTTCATTAAGTTAAGCAGAAGAGCTCGTATAACTCCTATTTTAGAGACTCTACACTGGCTTCCTGTTAAGTTCAGAATAGATTTCAAGATCCTTCTGCTTGTTTGTAAAGCTCTCACTGGCACAGCACCAGAATATCTGAAAGGCCTTTTGCTAGCATATCAGCCCAATAGAGCTCTCAGGTCTTCTGAAGCTGGTTTTCTCTGTGTACCACATGTACAAAAGAAGAGATTTGGTGAGGCTGCATTCTCATTTTATGCACCCAGATTGTGGAACGCACTGCCAGTTTACATTAGGGACGCAACCTCAGCAAATTATGTTCAAGTCAAGACTAAAAACCCATCTTTTTAATATTGCCTTTAAATGAATAAATAATTAAATTATGATTATATAATGATTGGAGCACTTTGAGCTGCAACGTCTGCAGGAAAAGTGCTATACAAATAAAGTTTATTATTATTATTATTATTATTATTAATATAGGCTGGTAACGTTCAGTATGCAGGCTCTACCTTACTGATCAGTGGGTGGTGGAGGTAGGAATCGGAGGATAGGCTCACCGCAGCGCAGGGAATGGAATGAGGAATTCACAAACAGACGTGTGTTTGGAACGGAATAAGGAACGGTATAAAACACATGTGTTTCCATTCCTCGTTCTCTTTCATGCATTCACCATGAGCCCGTTCCTGTTTCTACCTCCACCAGCCTCCCCCTGTTAACTGATACATGGTACTGTATATTGTATAGCCCCATATTCATGAATGGATTCACCCTGCTGTTTTCCTCTCACCCCGAGACGACAGTCTACAGTCAACCACAGTTCAAGTTTAGCTTGGTCATGGAACAGAGGAGCTAGCTGCCTCCCTCCCTCGACTCCACCAGAAAATGTGTTTGAAACGTGTGTCAGGCCGTTTTACGCCGCCTTTTCTTTGTAAGCATTTGTATTAGGAGACTGTCCCATTGAGAGGAATAACACTGACACTGTTGAATGTTCCTGGGTACAGTGTCTGGTTTAGGGAGCTCCCTTCCCCTTACTGTTGACATTGTACAATGTGATTTTCATGCTGACGGGAGGATCGGATAAACAGTGTTATCAAAGCTACCGGGCTTTGTCACTCCACTGTATTATGTTCTCCGACTAGCTGACTTGTACAACAGGATCTCACACTAAATCCGTACAAACAAAAAAAGCAAAACACTCACTTGGTATGAAATCTTACAAGCTGGTTCGCATGAAAAGTTATAATAATAAATAATAATAATAATACATTTAATAATTTGTATTGCACTTCTAATTCAAAAAGAATCTCAGAGTGCTAACAACCGTAAAAACACAAGTTAAAACAAAAACAACCTAAAAACATAATAAGTTAAAAACAAAACAACCTAAAAACATAATGGGCCCTATTATGCACTTCATAAGTCTTAAGCAATAAGACGAGGCGGTAGATCTAAACTTAAGACGTGGAGGCGTGGTCACGGCCACTTTGCTATTATGCGTGCGGTAGTGGGCGCCTAAAACCCGGCGCTAAGCAAAGAAATTAGTCATGGGTGTGTTTTGGGCGTCTTCTCAATCAACCCAATCAGCGTGCCAGGTGCCATTCCCTTTAAGAACCGGCTGCGTTGAGTCATTAGCGCTATGCTATTATGGAAGTCCTAAGAAGGAGGTCA
>NC_137678.1:50745369-50792869 GCF_963989245.1 Nansenia antarctica | reverse complement strand
GATATGTGATTGAGTAGAGGAAGTGGTTTGCATACGAGAGAGATGCACGCAGGTTTTACAGTACGTGAGCACTCCAGCTTGTCATAATATTCATCTCAGCAGTAATGACTTTTATTGATTTATATTCACACAAACTCAAGGTATAATGTTATAAAATCTGTTTTCAATTAATAGCTATTTTAGTTTTACATTTTACAAAAAAATGCAGGGCTATTCTAAAGATAAAAGCAAACATATCAGTGTATGAGAACATCTAAGCGCACACACTTTGTTCTGATCTCTATGGAGAATAGTTTCTGCTGAGGGAAGCCTGTCCCACCCAAGCAGCGATCTGACATGGCAATAATAATGTCGGAAATTCAAACATAGTGGACCGGCCAAAGTACACCTCCAGCCCGTACGCACAGTCCACTAGAACACAGGAATGTGCGCGTGTGTGTGTGTGTGTGTGTGTGCCTGTGCGTGGATGCATGCGTGTGTGTGTGTGTGTGTGTGTGTGTATGTGTGTGTGTGTGCGTGCGTATGTGTGTGTGTGTGTGTGTGTGGAGCATAGATACTGTGTTTGAAATTCAGCTCAATTTATCCTGCTTACAAGGACGACCCACAGGTTCACAGTCTGACTCCTCTGCCTGCCACAGCATCTCTTCTGTCCTGTACGTATACACTTTACTCAGAACATGGTTACAGGTATGGTATTATAAATAAGTGTGCAAGAAAGCAATTTTCTTTTTTATATTGTATGATACCGTATTGTGTTCTCAACATAGACGCATGTGTATGACATTCATCAGACATTACATACAGCATAAAACTATATGGCTGTTTTGAATAGGTTGGTTTTAAACCACTGAAATATACAGTACACAGACACACACGTTCTATATGCAGGGACAGTACGACAGTACATGTATGATAAAGACCTGGTTTTAGGATCTCTTTATCATGACTTAGTAGGAAAATGTTTCTTACTGTATGTCCCTTCTGAATTTTGTTTTCAACCACAGCAATGCAGACATACATGATCAAATGCTCATCGTAATGATCATATCCTGAATAATGCATTCAAACTCACAGTTTGTAAAATTGGCAGATTGGCTTTCTCAGTTTATATAGTGTGAATAGCTCCTTAATGTTTGCTCCATAAGCATAGCCAGTGTAGATATAGCTAGTAATGTTTGGTATATGTACAGTAACAGTATGTTTTAGTTTTTTTTCATCATCGTAACTTATGTGTCATTGTGTCAAATTGTTGTAGATCAGTGTTTCTGAGTGTGTCCCTAATGTATATAATTTTGACATATTTCATAAGATATCCTCGACCGTATCTGCAAATTGCAGAGATATTGTTTTCATTTTGATAAAATATTTGTGAAGGTCTAACTTTCCCTTATCACATAACGCCACACTGATGAGTCTTTAAGGTTCTGGGATGTCCTCAAGCTTTTAACAACGAGGTCGTCACAACGAATCGTGACGTTAGAATTATAAGGTTCTATCTCCATTTTTGTCAAAATTGAGTTTTTTACATAATCTGATCCATTAGGTGTTTATTAATGCCTGTGTAGTGTTATTTTTAAAATGTTGACATTTTTGAGTTAGTCATTCATCAAATACAAAGGTTCCATCTCACAGAACATAATGGAATGTAAAGACTTTGACGCTCAATATCTCTGAACTACCCTAAACGGAGATAAAACCTTATCATTCTAAGCTCACGGAATGTCTATGTTCGAGTGAATGTCATTTCGATGTTATCATGAAACTTGTATTTCTATTTATTAATGTAATGACAACCTGATAAATGCATTAAAAACAACTTAAATTCCCTTAAATTGTACGTCATTGAAGGCAAAGCCAGAGTATACCGTATCGTAATGTGTGCGTAAAGTAAGTATTTTCTATTCAAAGCTCTCCTATCATAGGCCTCGTTCACACGGCAGTGAAATGTGACCCAGATCCGACATTTTTGCCGACATGCGACTCAGGTCTGATTTATTCACATGAAATCTGACTTTTTTAAATACGACCTGGGTCGCGTTCAGAGGTGGTATTATATCGGACATGAGCATAAGCATTTGGCTCTCTTTTTCCTCATCCTTCATTTGCTTATATCTTTGCCGGCTTCCGCTGCACAAAAACTTGAAAATGAAACCGGTTGTAACGTTATCCGTCATGTTATCCATGGTTACTTTCGTAAACAGTGTGCTGCGCGTGACGTCCTGACGTCATTGTTATTGTCCTTCTGCGCATGCGGGTCTGTTCAGGGCCGTGGAATGTTCACACGGGAGTCAATGTAGGTCAAATATAGGTCACATTTTAAAAGTAATGTGAACTGCCAAACAAAAAAATCGGATCTGTGTAAAAAAATCGGAATTGAGCATCAAGACCTGCCGTGTGAACTAACAAGTCACATAAGTGTGTATGTGGTGTTTGTTGTAGCCGCTTGCAATCACCTCAGCTTGTTTACTTGTGTTTTTTGTCAAGTGTGATGTTGGGGTACCTTGTCTCAGCCACGTGTTCTTAGAATATTGAAATGTTTTATTTTAACTAATGACGTTACTTTTCAGGATGCCATGTTGCAACTGGCCGGGGACTTCAGCTGAAAATTAGCCGACTAGGCTAACGCTGCCTTTTTTACTGTATTTTATATGGTTCATGTATTTGGATTGTCCTCAATATAATAAACTAATAAACTAAACTAAACGAAGTTGCTTTGGAATAAGGCGTTTGCTAAATGCCAAAAATCTAATGTAAATGTAATCCCCGACTATGTATATTTCATTACAGGTTTTCAGTGTGAAAGTCTGTGGAGGCAGTCATAGAGGCAGTCATAGAGGCAGTCATAGAGGCAGTCATAGAGGAGTCATAGAGGCAGTCATAGAGGAAGTCATAGAGGCAGTCATAGAGGAGTCATAGAGGAGTCATAGAGGCAGTCATAGAGGAAGTCATAGAGGCAGTCATAGAGGCAGTCATAGAGGAGTCATAGAGGAGTCATAGAGGCAGTCATAGAGGCAGTCATAGAGGAGTCACAGAGGCAGTCATAGAGGAGTCATAGAGGAGTCATAGAGGAGTCATAGAGGCAGTCATAGAGGCAGTCATAGAGGCAGTCATAGAGGCAGTCATAGAGGAGTCATAGAGGAGTCATAGAGGCAGTCATAGAGGCAGTCATAGAGGCAGTCATAGAGGAGTCATAGAGGAGTCATAGAGGCAGTCATAGAGGCAGTCATAGAGGCAGTCATAGAGGCAGTCATAGAGGCAGTCATAGAGGCTGTCATAGAGGAGTCATAGAGGAGTCACAGAGGCAGTCATAGAGACAGACAGTCATAGAGGAGTCATAGAGGCAGTCATAGAGGAGTCATAGAGGCAGTCATAGAGGCAGTCATAGAGGAGTCATAGAGGCAGTCATAGAGGCAGTCACAGAGGCAGTCACAGAGGAGTCAGACAGGCGAGAAGCCGTCCCTCTGAGTGTCCAGTGACCATAGCACAGTTATCAATTTCTATAAGTTCAAATGTTATAGTGCTGTTGAGAGGCGCATATTCCCGGAGCATAAGTACAGTAAAAGACGTCTCCTGTGATCTCTACGTAACACTTCCTGGTGTGTCTGCCAGTGCTCCAGGAGCCAACAGAGGCCTAGGCTCGTTTAAAACCCCTCAAACTAATATCAGACTCCTGCTGGGCAGAGTCACTGCTTTCTCACCAAACAAACCCAAAGTGCAACGCAGGACCGCAACATAACCGTCCACCGTCCATTTCAAACTCTCACTTTTGATTTACGGGCCACATGGGGTGAAACGGAAACCGAATAATTTAGCTTCAAAGTGTACAATAGAGAGGTCTGTTCCAGCAGAGTAGGAGAACCGGAGCTGGTCGATATCCGTAGGGATGGAGGCTGGTTTTGATAGACTTGTGCACTATGTCATATAACCATAGTTAGGGTCATAGAATCTCTGAGTACAGTAGTAACGTAGCACAACAAATAATACTATTTCCTCTTTGCATTTTATTTTCAAGACTCAACTTCAGTGCAAAAACATATTAAATTCAATACGTTTTAATTGACATTATCTTGATTTGATTTATAATAACCCCATTTAGACAATCTCTCTCTCTTTCTCTCTTTCTCTCTTTCTCTCTCGCCTACAGAGGTATGACATGAGGATCACAGCAATGTTCAAGAGGCAATCTGGGATTGGTAATTCCATGTTTAGACTTTAAAATGATTGATATCTTTTGATTCTTAAAGAATGTGACACTAGAAATGCCTCATGAGCTTAGTTCAACTGTTTTGCCCATTCAGAACCCCAAATATTAGTTTACTCCATTGTTTGAAAATAATATCATTGTAAACCAATACTGTATAGCTTCAAAACGTGTATAGGTTAAAACTATTATTGTGATGTCATGGATGGTCAGCCATCCATACAGGAGCTCCGTCTGTGTGTTTGAGAGTGGCTACATTCCTCCAGCCCCATGCCTCATCTGTTTACCAGATTAAGAGGTGGGGAGAACACTTTGTCAGGGTTTACATTCCAGATTGCCCCTTAAAAAAAGAGTATCTTCTAGCTCCCGAGCTTCGTACACAGAATTTGTCAACGAAAAAATGTATTACAAAGTATGAAACAATAATTGGAAAAACAAATTTAAATTCTTTTTAAAAATCTCTCTCTCCTCTCTATCAAAGAAAGGACATTTATACTTTATAAATAACACAGAAATTACAAAAAGTGCTAGATATCAAGATATCAAAAGGTACCGGAGAGTAGCAGCTTGCATCAGGGCCGCCCCCCCCCCCCCCCCCCCCCCCCCACGCTCACACAACCTTGCTACCGCTTCTCCTCGCCACACAGTAGGCCACCATGCAGAGGACAAACAGCACCCCCCCTGCACCCATCAGACCCTTCTGGAGCAGATCAAGCAGCTGGATACGAGAGAGCAGCTCCTCCTTAAACATGTCTGCTGTTGGCTTGTCCATGGTGGCGGTCTGGAGGCACAGAGGAACAGAGGGAGAGAATGAGAGAGGGATGGAGGCACAGAGGAACAGAGGAAGAGAATGAGAGAGGGATGGAGGCACAGACCCAACAGAGGGAGAGAATGAGAGAGGGATGAAGGCACAGACCCAACAGAGGGAGAGAATGAGAGAGGGATGGAGGCTTAGCAGCATACTCATAGAGAGAGAGAGAGAGAGAGAGAGAGAGAGAGAGAGAGAGAGAGAGAGAGAGAGAGAGAGGTTACATGGACTTCAAGGACAGTTGAGGGGGAGATCTTGGCATTTGAGATTCCAAATCAACTCCAGTGGAAGTTCATGACTATTATACAGTAGGTTGGGTTGATCGTGCTTTGTACGCTGTAAACTGAGTAAAAGCCACAATGTGAAAATATGACATGAGGAACGCAACAGAGTTGTAAACAACTTACTTCGTTAAGCCAAACTACAGGAAATATGGTGTAATCCTTCACGTTCCGGAAAACCCTGCAGAGAGAGAGAGAGAGAGAGGGAGATGAGGAGGAGGATGATGCCTACGATTAGAGAGTGTCTATCCTATTTTAGAGACTCTACACTGGCTTCCTGTTAAGTTCAGAATAGATTTCAAGATCCTTCTGCTTGTGTATAAAGCTCTCACTGGCACAGCACCAGAATATCTGAAAGGCCTTTTGCTAGCATATCAGCCCAATAGAGCTCTCAGGTCTTCTAAAGCTGGTTTTCTCTGTGTACCACAAAAGAAGAGATTTGGTGAGGCTGCATTCTCATTTTATGCATCCAAATTGTGGAACGCACTGCCAGTTTACATTAGGGATGCAACCTCAGCAAATATGTTCAAGTCAGGACTAAAAACCCATCTTTTTAATATTGCCTTTAAATGACTAAATCATAAAATTAAGATGATAAAACCCATCCTTTTAATATTGCCTTTAAATTATAAAATAATTAAATTAAGATTATATAATGATTAAAACACTTTGAGCTGCAACGTTTGCAGGAAAGGCGCTATACAAATAAAGTTGTTATTATTATTATTATTATTATTATTATTATTATTATTATTATTATTATTATTATTACTATTGTAAAGCAGGTGATGAGATTAGACCAAGCGGCTGAACTTACTTGATAACGTTCGATGGGCCGTACATCATGTTCATCTGGATCCTCTTAGCGAACCTCAGAGTGAACCCTGTGGTCTGACAGAGACAAACACATCCACATAAGACAGATAACCAGATCTGAGGAGCTGTCACATGACCTCCCAGAGCAATGACACAGACCCAACAGAGGGAGAGAATGATGGAGGGATGAAGGCACAGACACAACAGAGGGAGAGAATGATGGAGGGATGGAGGCACAGACCCAACAGAGGGAGAGAATGATGGAGGGATGAAGGCACAGACACAACAGAGGGAGAGAATGATGGAGGGATGGGAGCACAGACACAACAGAGGGAGAGAATGATGGAGGGATGGGAGCACAGACACTACAGAGGGAGAGAATGAGAGAGGGATGGAGGCACAGACGCAACAGAGAGGGAGAGAATGAGAGAGGGATGGAAGCAACAGAAAGACAGAGACAGAGGGATCCGTCCACGAGGACAAAATTGATACTGAAGCAAAAGGGTGTAACTTCCATCAAGATGAGCCAACCCTTAAATCCAGTAGAGCACCCCTAAAGCCCACTAATTAGTTTAGCTGTAACCGTAACAACAGGCTATCATCAGATAACTGCATGGTTAGAAGGTGCTGTCACTGCTGCACGGAGCTCTTTTTATTATCCAGGGGTTTTATTCTGGAACAGTCTCCCTCTGACAGTTAAGGTAGCGCCATCTCTAAATGGTTTTACTGGTCAGGTCATGGTAGAAAGGTTTGGAAGAAAGTTTTCCACAGGCAATAGGCTTTGATTTCTTTCCACTATACACCTTAGCCTTACACGCACACTCATAGTCATACACACTTACACACATACACACTGATACGCAGCACTTTTGTCGTAAAGAATGTCCAAACTGTATTCTGATTGTATCTTGTATGTTCTGGTGTATCGTGTGCTCTTTGTATGTTTCTTGGTGCATTGTTGTTTTTTGTATGTTCTTGTCTTGGTTGTTTTTGTCTACCAACGAGGACCACGTTGGAAACAAGTGTTTCAGTTACGCTTTTACGTGCTAGCTTCTGGGATGTACTTTTTTACCCAAATCAATCAATCAATCAATCAATCAATCAATCAATCAGCCAATCTGTCATAGGGGCTAAAGCAATGTTTCTCAACCCTCTCCTCGGGGACCACCAGCCGTTCCACATATTCGATCTGTTCCACCACCAGCACACCTGATTCTACTAATCAATTGCTTTGCACTTGATTAGTTGAATCAGGTGTGCTGGTGGTGGAACAGATCAAATATGTGGAACGGCTGGTGGTCCCCGAGGAGAGGGTTCAGAACCACTGGGCTGAAGGGTGAAAGGTGGCAGACTCTTACTGGTTCAACATCCAGGAAGGTGACATGGTGCTCCTCACTGGGGCTGAGGCCCAGGACATCCTCTGTCAGGCTCTGGCTCCCGTGCAGGAAGTGAGGAAGAGAGATGTAGATGGGGTATCCTGTCGAAAGAGGAGGATCGACAATTCGACATAGAAAATGCATGCTACAGTATTTTGTTTGGCCATTAAATAGGCCTACACACAGTGGCGGACTCAGGCTGTTTGAAGGGCAGGGGCGAAAAGAAAAAAAGGGCACCTACTGCACAACATGGGGCCCCATCAGTGCACATGGTCAAGTTTAGACCATTGGAGGGGCACCAATAGGGCACGTCCTCTCATTTTCGCCACTCAAAAGGGCACTTAAGACAGACGTTTTTCAACCGTGGGGGCACCGCTGAGTCCACCAGTGCCTACTCAGTACCTGGCAGGGGAGGCTGGTGGAGGTAGACATCGGAGGACAGGCTCATCATAATACATCGAATGGAACGAGGGAACGGCATTGTGCGGTTGGATACCGTTCCTCATTCCGTTCCATGCATTTACAATGAGCCTGTCCTCCGATTTCTACCTCCACCAGCCTCCCCTAGTGCCTGCATAGGTCTATACAGGTTCACTCAGTTACTGCGCTGAGCAAATGCCGTCTGACTATCATGTGCGTTCGTAAATTCGCTCTGGGAAAATCTGGCACTCGTGGAATGGCCTCTTGTCCAATCAAATGACTTGGTCCCCTTTATGATGTTGAGCCCGGTGGTGTGTGCTCCGGCGCTCTCAGAGCGAATTTACGAACGCAGACGGAAAAAATAGAATTCCATGGTTTTAGTAGGTGTGTACGGAGCCCCCCTGGGGTCACATGGTAGCAAAAAATTATTTGATGTGTGAATCCGTTCCCTTGGTTTTGTAAAGCGTTCCCTCGGTTTAGTAATTCGTTAGGGTTAGGGTTATGGTTATGGTTAGGGTTAGGGTTAGGCCCTACGAGCCAGAACGATCGCAAGGATTAGGGTTAGGGTTAGGGTTAGAATCCTTGCGTTCTGGCTCGTAGGGCCTAACCCTAACCCTAACCCTAACCATAACCCTAACCCTAACGAATTACTAAACTGAGGGAACGATTTACAAAACCGAGGGAACGGATTCACACATCAACATTTTTTTTTCTACCATGTGACCCCAGGGCTCCGTAGGTGTGTGACCTCACCGCCGCGGCACCTGCTGACGTCCAGGACCCCGCCCACGGAGCAGTTTTTGGTGACCACATAGTCTGAGCAGTAGCACTGGTTGTCAGGGTTGATGGTGGGTGCTTCCAGGGTGGCTTTGGGCAGCGTGTAACGATACACCTCGATCCCCTGCAGGTCCTGAGTACTGTCGTACTCAGCTGACACAGACCTGAGGACGACAGTGTTGACTGGTTGACAAAGGGGCTTGATTGTGGGTAAAGCCTGACCTCTAGTGGCTCAAGTCAGTAAGGCAACCTCGGAGGAGAGATGAACATCAAGACCTCAAACGGCCGCATAAATATCTGGTCGAATTAGATTCACGTATAATCCGAACAGTGTTATTATGAATGATATCAGAATGTCGACGAGGAATCGTGTTGTACTCCACCTGCAGATGTCTGAGGAGAAGAAGTACAAGGGCTTCTTCGGGTTCAGGAAGGGCGCGAAGGAAGAAGCGTCTGAGGGAAACAAAACGTCGGTTAGAAGTTAGAACAGAGGTGTTAGTTGGGACCTCATTCCTAGACTTGATTTGACTAGACAAATATGAGATTGGTTGGTCATACGAGGACAGGTTTAGGGGATGATGTTCTGGAATAGTTTCGGTTGGATGAGAATAAAGTATGATCTTGTCTCAACGACATAGTGACACTGGCCCCTTGGCTCCTATAGTGACACTGCCCCCTTTGCTGCCTGGGTAATTGGGAGAGTGTACCTGTGCCGTTGATCATGTTGCAGTATGTGTCGTTCCAGAAAGTCAGAGCACTGTTAAGACAGAGATAGAGGGGGTCATTGCTATTGTATTCACTACAGGGAAGGCTAGTGGAGGTAGACATTGGAGGACGGGGTCATTGTACTGTATGGCATGGAATAGAATGAGTGTTTGATTTGATACCCTTTCTCATGCATTTACAATGAGCCCTTCCTCCCGAGTTCAACCTCCACCAGCCTCCATTTGATTCACAACTATCTAAAGTTTACCACAGACCAGTGGCTTTGCTTTGCGGCTTAAGGAAGACTCACCTCAAGTCCTGCCAGCTTTCAATCAACGACACTTTGTTGATATCGTCCTTCCCGGTGTAGATATTGAAAGGCCCGTCGAAGGTGCCATTGTACTGAGCACAACGCACACCACGGAATAGTTTAGTTGAAGACAATTTGGATTGTGTTATGTTGTGTTTCCGTATTTGCTTTGATAACCAGATCAGAGTATAATTTGGACATGAAAGTGTGCTGTTACTTTATAGTATGCACGTTCACTTACAGGAACAAAGATCCCCAGAAACTGGTTCAGCATGGGGTCTTGGTAACCCCAGAGCAGCTCCTTCACCGTGCGCCTCTGGAACAAGGTCACGTTGTTCGAATTTATCATCATATTCAATAAAAAATGGAGCCCCTTCGGAAAGAGTGAATACGCCCCCTGAAAGATAGACAAGACAAATCAAGAAACACATTTGCATTACTCCAAAACATTACAGGAAGAAGTGAACATCATAAATGAACATCGAAAAAAATGCAATATGCAAAAGAAATGCTGAATGCGAGTGCACTATAAAAAATAAAAATAAATGCAATGCCTGCACACATGCATATGGCTGCTATACACTGTGCCGTGGAGATAAGAGAGGATCGTTAAATCCCCGTTTATGACGGTAGATATGACGGCTGCCGTCAGAGGCCTGGCTCGTAAAAAACTGCTTCAACTTGCAATTGACGTGAGTCTTATCCGACGCATGGGGTGCCGTGATAAAAAAAAGAAAAACAATAAAAGAAAACATTGCAATAATGATATCTCATCATCAACAAGGTTTGTTCACAATAGCACCAATAACACCCTCCAGTGTTACCATAAAGCCTTTTTAATCAGCAGTATGTATGTCGACCAAAACAGAGGAGACGTAACCAACATCTGTAATGACACCTCACCACGTGGTGGAGTGAGTCCAGGGGAGGCTGGAGGTGAAGGTGGAATTCCAAGGACATGGATCATTGCGATGCATGGAATGGAATGAGGAATGGTACTTATGGGGGTGGCTGTGGCGCAGGAGGTAGAGCCGCCTTCTAATGATCGCAAGGTTGGCAGATCGGCGGTTCGAACCCCGGCTGGCCACATGTCGAAGTGTCCTTGGGCAAGACACTGAACCCCAAATTGCTCCCAGTGAGTGGGGCCGGCTCCTTGCATGGTAGCTTGCCGCCATTGGTGTGTGAATGGGTGTGTGAACGGGTGAATGAGAGGCCGTTGTAAAGTGCTTTGGATAAAGGCGCTATAAAAGTGCAGTCCATTTACCGTTTATTGAACTCATATGTGTTTGATACAATTCCTTATTCCACTCCATGCATTGCAATGAGCCCATCCTCCAAGTTCTACCTCCACCAGCCTCCCTGTGAGGGTGAGACTCACTTACAGCCACAGCCAGGTTGATGGAGGTGACAGTGTCCTCTTCAGGGCCTACGGACATGGAGGGTTCAAATATGGCTCCGTTGGGGAGCAGGAAGGAGATGGTGTGCTTCTCTGTGTCGGCTGTGATGTTCTCTTTGGCCATGTACCGTGTCCTGAGGCAAACACAGAGAGACACAGACGTTTTGTGAGCTTAGAATGATAAGGTTCTATGAATGAATGAATCAATGGACTTTATTGTCATTGCTACAGTACAGGTACCAAACAACGACATTTAGGAGGGGTGGCTCCCCTGGTGTTAGGAAAGGGAAAAAAAAAACTTTTAGAAAAAGAAAAAAATCACAAGAAGTTAAGGAGCTGGTTTACATAAATAAAGGCTATGTACACAATCCACTGTACTATACTGTACAGATAGTCAACTAGGGTTGTCATATTGCACAATAGTATTTTTTCACGTTATTTAAAGTGTCACAGTTTGCAGGCTTGAAATGTACATGTTTGTGCCTCAGCACTACACCTGATTTTTTCAGTCCAGCAGCTGCCATACAATCCGTCCAGACTGTCCAGGGCCCAGAACTTAGGTCTTTGCTGTGTTCAGGGCCTGGACGGCCCTGTGGTAGAAGCAGTTCTTCAGTCTGTTTGTCTTAGCGGCCAGGGTCCTGAACCTCCTTTTCGAGGGCAGCCTGGTAAAGTGTACGTGCCCAGGGTGGGTCGGGTCCCTGGAGATCTTTGAGGCCTTCCTGAGACAGCGTGTGTTGTACAGCTCTTCCAGAGAGGGGAGGGGGGCGCCGGTGATCTTCTGTGCTGTTCTCACGACTCTCTGTAGCGCATTTCTCTCCGCTGTTGTGCAGCTGGAGAACCAGTTGCAGATGCCGTAGGTGAGGATGCTCTCCACTGCGCCGCGGTAGAAGGCCACCAGTATCTCCTGCTTGTTGTGTTCCTTCCTGAGGCATCTCAGGGTGTGTAGCCGCTGTTGTGCCCTCTTGATGGTGCCTTTTGTGTTGTCCTTCCAGGTCAGGTCATCCCGCATGTGATGTCCCAGGAATCGGAGGGTTGAGACTCTCTCCACGCTCTCTCCGTCGATGAGCAGGGGCTGGATCTCTGACTTTTTCCTCCTGAAGTCTACGATGAATTCCTGGGTCTTTGACTTGTTCAGCAGCAGGTTGTTAACCTTGCACAGCTTGCTCAGTTACTCTACCTCATCCCTGTACGCCGCCTCGTCCCCCCCCCCGAGATACATCCCACCACGGTGGTGTCGTCTGCAAACTTTACGATGTAGTTGCTGGGGTGGACGGGGGTGAAGTCGTGGGTGTAGAGGTTGTAGAGGATGGGGCTTAGCACGCAGCCCTGGGGGGACCCAGTGCTGAGGCTGAGGGCTGTGGAGGTGTGGGGGCCCACCCGCACCCTCTGGGGGCGGTCGGTCAGGAAGTCCTTGATCCACGCACATATAGAGTGTGATAGACCCAGGTCTAGTAGTTTGGTCGCTAGCCTGTCTGGAAGGATGGTGTTGAAGGCGGAGCTGAAGTCCACGAAGAGCAGTCTCGCGTAGCTGTTTCCCCTCTCCAGGTGGGATAGAGTGGCGTGGAGAGTCGTCGCGATGGCGTCCTCTGTGGACCTGTGGGCTCTGTAGGCGAACTGGTATGGATCCAGGTTGGGCGGGAGGCGTGTGAGTATGTGGGCCCGGACTAGTTTCTCGAAGCACTTCATGATGATTGGTGTGAGTGCCACCGGGCGGTAGTCGTTTAGGCAGCTCACCGTGCTTTTCTTCGGGACTGGGATGATAGTTTAGGACGGAGTGATCTCCGTTTAGGGTAGTTCAGAGATATTGAGCGTCAAAGTTTTTACATTCCATTATGTTTTGTGAGATGGACCCTTTGTATTTTATTAATTACTAACTAAAAAATGTCAACATTTTAAAAATAACACCACACAGGCATTAATAAACACCTAATGGATCAGATTATGTAAAAAACTCAACAGAAATCTACCTTATAATTCTAACGTTCAAAAATGGAGATAGAACCTTATATAATTCTAATGTCACGGTTTAGTCTCCTCCTACAGATATTGAATTCTGACCCTTTCTACATGATATGATTAGATTGGATTTGATTGATTAGCTAGATTTTTTTTAGATCACATTTTTGTGATAAAACACCAACTTGTTTCATTTAATTTTACTCTCATTAGGTAATCAACCTACACTTAGAATAGGCCACAAAGTAAAGAACTGAACAGAAACATACAGTACAGTATGTTGAAGAAGAAATATGAACTCCCAAACACATTAGGACCTACCTGCAGACTATAGGCAAAAAAATAATATATACTATAATATTGTTAGAAAATACAAAATACCATAAAGACCAATGTAAAATAAACACATGATATATATACAGTGTATATATACAGTATATAAATAATTATAGTATATAATTATAAGTATATTAAAAAACATATCATAAAAGCAGCATTCAAAGTCTTGCAGCGGTTCAGGGGTGAAGCAAGATATGATGCAGGTTTTTCCTCTCATTACTTCACTCGTCTCGCACACAGAGAATGCAGAACTGGCACAGAGCGCACACTCCATTAACTGCACGCTAACCTCGATTATTCTCTATCAGAACTGGAAAATTCTGATCGGTGTTGAAAAGCATTTTCCAGTATTTTGAAAATCCCAAAACACAGCTGTCTTAAGTATCTTGTAGCAAGATACATCAGATTTTTGTTCAGGCCAATCAAATACAAATCGTGAGCTTAGAATTATAATGTTCTATCTCCGTTTAGGGCAGTTCAGAGATATTGAGTGTCAAAGTGTTTACATTCCATTATGTTTTGTGAGATGGAACCTTTGTATTTTATGAATTACTAACTCAAAAATGTAAACATTTTTAAAATAACGCCACACAGGCATTAATAAACACCTAATGGATCAGATTATGTAAAAAACTCAATTTTGACAAAAATGGAACCTTATAATTCTAACGTCACGAAATGACAAAATACGTTAAAAAATAAAATAAAAATTAAAAAGTAACAGAAAACAGTCCCTCTATGCCTACTTGTACGTGTACGGCCCTCTCTCCAGGACGACCGGCTTGGCCCCGTGCTCCAACACTTCCAGAGGGTTCTTCACGTCGAAGAGCCAGAACTGCCGGTACACAGCGGCCCCCGCGGACACCCAGTTGTCATAGGCTGTCGTCCCGGGCTCGATGACCGCTTCCTGCAACCACCAGACACACACACTGTCTATATAAACTGACCCCATGGTTGTACTGTAAGTAGAGAAATATGTCTTTTGTTGGTGCAAATTTCGAAAAAAACGATTCACCTCTCAGAAGGAGGTACATGTAAATGTCCCTTAAATATTCTTCACTATACCAAATGAGAACCACAATTTGGATGTTTCTTGTAGTTGCTGTTCATAATCTACTAAGCATGTTACTACTTAAACCCTTTATCTATTGTTCCTTACAAGCAAAGAGAAGAAAAAAAACTCTAGCATTTTTGACTGCCAATGGCTTCTGGCCCGAGCATAGTTTACTTTTCTTGCGATGACTGATGGATAATTTGTTGTTTGTTGTTACAACAATTTGTTGTAAGTCGCTTTGGATAAAGTTGTCTGCTAAATGCCAAAAGTGTGATGTAAATGTAAGCAAATATCTCTCCCTACAGTATGAACCTCTCTGTGATACAGGCATGTGCATGTTTCTCAATGTTTGTCTCCACGACCTCTCATAATCCTCTGTTTGACTTTCTAGAAAATGGACACGCACCTGAGACACCGTCCCACGGATGAGGAGGTCGCCCACGGGGATGAGGATCCCTCCCAGCAGGGCCACCACCGCCCCGAACACAGCCCCGGTGAGTAACCCACACTTTCTGTCACAGCAGCAGCCCATAGTGGAGACACTCCGTGTCTGTCCGTGTGTGTGTGGGTGTGTGTGTGTGTGTGGGGGTCTGTCTGTCTGTCTGTCTGTCTGTCTGTGTGTGTGTCTGTCCCTGTGTGAGTCCCGGCAGCAAGCAGCGACAACAGCATCAGTGGCCAGGTACAGAGTACAGACATCCCTGGCAACAGGCCCATCACGCCGCCTGATTATACAAGAGCCCAGGGTTGAAGGTTGTGGAGATAACGCCTTTCCGCCTCTCTGCCCTCAGGTAGCAGAGTTAGAGCCCTGCTCAGCTGAGGAGAACGGAGTGGAGCCGAGGATCCTGGTCCTGTGCAGTATTCTGTCTCTATCTCTCATACTATGCAAGCCTAGATGCTATCTTACAGGAGAGTCTATTCTCCTCTCCTATATTCTATTCTATTATGTTCTAATATCATTTCCTTTGATTTGATTTGATTCGATTTTTTATTTGTCCCAAACACAATAAACATATAAAAACATATTAAAAAATACGTTTTATCCAACACAAATTCACCTGGTGCAATTTACAATAGCGCGTGCGGGGAGGGGACAGGAGGAAGTGAAAACTCCCCTTCCTTACAATATATTACAACATTTCTAAGATAGAGTCTCTTTCTATAACTAAATACAACATAAGTATCCAATAAATATCCTGGCGGAGGTAAGACTTGTTTTAATCTCGACCTTGACGTTTTGCATATGCAATATTTATGAGGCACATAACATTGTCACTGGTCTGGTGCTGTGGAATTAGACTTCTGCGGTCCCTAAGCTTGGTATAATAGGTGGGAAGGCCCTTTTGGAGGTGTGTCTCCAGAGATTGAGAGATGAGGTGAGAGAGAGGTGAGAGAGAGGTGAGAGAGCATGTTATCAACCGAGACCACTGATAACAAAGAACTGGCATAATTATGCTTGTATAGCTTCATAGCATACCATAAAGCAGATTGCTATCTATCTATTATTCCATTGAGATGTTCTATTAGTTTAGCAATAGGGAGGCCATCATGGAAAGTGCTGTTAGATTGATAGAAGTTAGATTGATTCTTATTCCTCCTACCCGCCACCAGGAGTTCTCCTATCCTACGTCCTAATCATTCTTCACCACCACTCCCTTCTGCAACACTCTTATAATTTCCTCTTTAATCCACAAGGGGGCAGCAGATTCCACTCAACTACACCTAGACGCCGGTCCCTGCTGGTCCGAAAACCTGGACAACCTCACAAACTGTACCTTATCATGTGGCTTCAGTAATAGCTTGAAGATTCCTAGGTTTTGTTGTGGTTGTAGTAGTAGTGCAGTATGCGCTGTCGTGTCATTGGAACACAGGTTGTGATTTGTCTGGCCGATGATTCCAGTAAATAGGTCCTAGGAGAAATTTAGGAGTGTCACTACTGTCACATTTCAGTTTGTGTAGTTTTGCAATTAAAGGGCCTAATGTATTGCCCAACCATGACAAACAACACATTATGTGATTTTTAACACCAAATTATTGTCAACATTAATGCCAAACAATATTGCAGGCTTTAACTGTAATGTTACATCTGCATGTGCATTCTAACCTTCCGTCGTAGACTGAAGAGAAGACCCACCTCTTCAGGTTACACCTTAACTGCTCCTCCTGAGACATCTTCTGCCCTCACCACTACGTCTCCTAAAGACGTCCGCTTTCCCCTCTACTGTGTCCCTAAGAACTTCTATTGCCCCCCTTGTACTGTTTCTCTGTTTCTCCAGTGTCAAAAAAAAGAGAAAAAAGTCTAGGTTTAGAAGAAGGTGATAGAAGAAGGTTTCTCCTTCTATCAATGGCCCCGGGCCTGAGCTGGATTACTCTTCCTGCTACGACTGGTGGATTGATGATTCACTTGCTTAGTATTCAAATGTATTGATTGTAAGTCGCTTTGGAATAAGGCGCCTGCTAAATGCCAAAAATGTAAATGTAAATGGGTGACTCTTTAACAACAATAATGCCATAACCTATTTTGAGTAGCGTCTGCTCTCTTGCCCTCCGCCTGGCCCTTTGGTGGAATGACAAAGGGAAATATTTTCACATGGCAGGATTAGAATAGGACAGTGGTTTTGCATTTTCTCCTAAACATCCCTATTTGAGATGAAAATGCTATGTAAAGGACTGAAGAAAAAGGTTCACTGACTGCACCAAGCAGTGGCATTTCAGTTTCATCCTCCACTACAAAATGTTTGGGAATTACTTTGGCGCTTCCTGCGGTCAAAGGGAACCCGCAAGCTCTAAACAATGATGTATAATTCTATCAGCTATACCTGAACACAGCAAAGACCTAGGTTCTAGGCCCTGGACAATCTAGACAAATTGATGGCAGCTACTAGATTGAAATCAAGTGCAATACTGAAACACAACTGTGAACATTTCAAACCTGCAAACGGCGACACTTTAAATGAATGTGCAATAACACTATGTGCAATATGACAACCCTCGGGTACATAAGGTTCAGAGATAGGAAATGTTAGAATAGGTATAGCATAGCATAGAGTACAGCACAGTGTTTTATTTGTATAGTGCAGTATAGTGGATAGTGTACATAGCCTTTATTTATGTAAACCAGCTCTTTTCCCTTCTTGTTTTTAGTATTTTTTTTCCTAGCACCAGGGGAGCCCCTCCTCCCAAATTTCGTTGTTTGGTACCTGTACTATAGCAATGACAATAAAGACCATTCATTCATTCATTCATTCATTCATTCATTCATTCATTCATTCATTCATCAAGCGATGGTAAAAAAGCCCTATTAATTAAAGCACCAGAAGGCATTATACAAACGTGTACCTTATATCTTTTGGATATTATTAATGCAGACATTTGGTTTTCATGACTTGAGCCTATGATTCAATTAACTCTAACAAAATTGACCTCGTCTACTAAAAAAAAGAGTCTAAAGCTGGTCATGTTGTCAAAATAAAAGCCCAGACCGAATGAAACCCCGGGGACTTTTATTGTGGCAGAAACCCAAACAGGAAGTGCCTGCTAAACGAGCAGCTGATTGGCGCAGCTGACAGAACACACGCACACACGCAACACAGCAACCAGGAGACAGACGCTGAGTGGGATAGACATCGCTGGAGGAATCGCTTTCCCTTCTGAACTCTATCTTCATGCAACGACTCTTGCGAGAATTACTCTGAATAAACCAGCAAAACAGAGACAGTGGACAGAAGAAAATCCACACATTCCTCCTTCCTTTTTTTTTTAATTCTCGAAAGTGTCCCAGCCAGGCAGACCCGTTCTTCTTAATTAAGACACCCGAGATCGCTTTATACAAGGGCGTGTTGCGCTCGTCTGGGAGCACAGTTTTAACCCTTTGCATTTTTTTGGGTTATTGTATACAATTTGATCGTTTTATTCCCACCTGGGTCCTGAGGATCGTAGAGGATTAGAGGATGGGGTGTACCCTGAGCACGGAGGACAAGGCGGCGGTGGAGCGCAGTAAGATGATCGACAGGAACCTGCGGGACGACGGGGAGAAAGCCGCCCGGGAGGTCAAGCTGCTGCTCCTGGGTGAGGGGGGGGACAGGGGACACCGATCAACTTTCACTGGGTCACATTTTAATGTATATATCCATTTTGGTCAAAATGTAGTTTTTTTACATAATCTCATCTGATCCATTAGGTGTTTATTAACGCCTGTGTGGTGTTATTTTTTAAAATGCAACGGTTCCATCTCACAGAACATAATGGAATGTCAAAACTTTTGACGCTAAATGTCTCTGAACTACCCTAAACGGAGATAGAACCTTATCATTCTAAGCTCACGATATACAATCATTTTATTCGAGACATTGCAGTCGGGGACTTGGGGACTCACATCCACTGTGCTCTAAAGTTGCCAGTAGTGATATCCTGGGCTGGACATATTGGGCATGCCCATTATTGCAACAGTCTAGCGGTTACGTTTCATACAAATTCCGCATAGCCTCTCCTCTGTCGTCACTGTCGTTGAAGTAACATGACCAACTTAACGTATACCAGGAGTCACAAAAGCTGTGTATAAAACTAGACAGCGTGTATATAAATGGGAAAAAAAAGAGTTAAAAAATGGTTTTCCCACTGTAAGGCAGTGACAAAGAGACAAGGCTCTCCCTCTCTCTGCTTTGGCCACATCAGCTCCCAGCCCTTGGTCTGTAATTAGCCATGCAAGCAGTTGCAACAATGCATCCCGTTCTGTCGATGCAACACAAATGATGTCTATGGACCCGTTATTCACAGACCTAATCCTTCTAACATTGACACATTTCCCCCTGGCTGCAGCGTTCCACTGGAATGCAGCAGCCAGCCCCTCTCTGCCCCCCCCCCCCCCCCCTCTATGGACCCCTCAGCCAGTCTATGGACCCCTCAGCCAGCCCCTCTCTGCAGCAGCCAGCCCCTCTCATCTCCAGCCTGAATACGTTGTATAATGGAACACTGCATGATGTCACTGAGAGATGGCTGGAAAATGTTGTATTTAGATGAAGCTACTGTTTTTAGAAGGAAAGAGAGAACATCACAGGTTTGTGTTACAACCACTCTTGCTTGAGACATCAATCATCACACCATCATGTGTTCTGCTCTCAGGATTACAATGTGTGAATGGTTGGGGTCGACATTTCACATTTCACAGGCGCTTTCTTTCCTGTTTTGTGGTTGCGGTGGACTGTAACCTTTTAGAGCTTACTGATCTACCGTACTGTGTATGTTTGAGGACAGATTCAACAAAAGGATGGAAATCAGTATGGCAAGTGAAACAGCCCCAACACCTGTGTCCCTCATTGTTTTAAAATGTAAAAAGAAAAACTGTAAGGTAAAGATGGCTCGAGTGTTTACATCCCAAACACGTACATACATACACACGGTATTGTCTATGACAATGTTCACTTGAATATGAAACCAGGACTTGTGAATTATTTTGGGTGCGAGCACCCCCTAATACCCTACTCTACCTGTTGATTGTGTTTTTTTTATAGAATTTATTTTGGGCTGGTAGGCTATTTCAGTGGTTGAAACGAGAATGGTTTTGTTATTTCTTCCAGAGTGTGTTTCTTGAGACAACTCAAGGCTGCAAGCTGTCATTATTCACATTATGATGAATTCACCTTTAGGAAAACTATAGTGAATATCATGTTGGATTTTGAAGGTTAAAGCTCTTTCATTTTCCCATGTGGAAGAATGATGAGTTATCTTGACGACACATTATTGCAGGTTGGACAAGCAGGCATCTTTATCTCGTTTTAAAGGTAGACCACATTCCTTAGTGTCTTGCTTGGACCTGATTTGAAAGCAAGTCGGGTCAAGTATTGTTATCTTGCTGCAGGGTCTAACAGAGGTTCCAAACCTTTTGGAAGTTGTTGTCCACCCATTTGTTCTTCAGTCAATACACAAGACATCTTCTAGTATTTGTATTCTATATACTGTAGGCCTAGTCTTACGTATTTAAATAAGTATGTTACTTACATGTAACTTAATATAAACACAAGACCTAATGGCCTCTTTTAAGTGCAGTGTCATGATTATACTATTGCGGTCAGTGTCTTGGCGCAATGACAAGCGTCCTGTGTTTGAGCCTTTGTGGTTGGTAACCAGGTAACGTCCGTAGCCTGTTGAAATGACTGTCAGGAATGGTCGTAGACCAGCGGGCCACAGGAAAGGAACTGAGGGTGGGGGGTAAGCTGAGCTCACACATAATGACAACATTAATAATGCAGACGGAGCTCCAGTGCTGTGCCCAGACGTTTGACGACAAACCTAGTCCTAGAGAAAGAGGACAGAGTATGCGGGGATTTGTTTGTTTATTTACATTTAGTTTCCCAGAGAAGCCACAGCCACAGTGCCATTAATACTACAACAGCACACAGTTCATAACCTTAGAGATGGGGATGAATATTAACCCGGAAAGTCACTGTAGGACAGTTTGCGGAGTTGGGAGGAGTCCACCCCGTCAAACAGTCTGTGTTGTTGTGTGTTGGCCGCAGTTGGCTACCGGTGTTGGCTAACTGTACTGCGTTCTCCACCCAAAAGGTGGTGTTTGAGCCGGTCACACAGCATGCAGTTGACCTGGGGGGGGGGTGTTCCATCAATGTCGCTAATGGAAAATCCAGGCTTGTTTTTTGATAACTCTTCGCCTGGATGTTTTAAAGAACAAGCCTGGATTTTCCTTTAGCGACATTGATGGAATACCCCCCTGCTGTCAGAGGTGCATGAGGACATTTGCATGAGGAGTGATTTTAAATTTGAATATGTGTGCTTTCAAGTTTGAGCAAGGCAGGCAGGCAGGTCACGTCTTGGCCATTATAGATTGGGAGGGTAGCATCTTCAGGGGACGCTCTTTGAATCTCTGTATTCGTAGTGTGTATGACTCTGCCATAGGTAAACTGCAGCCCGAGTTTGGCACCTCTCCCACCTGATTCCCACACGGTAGAATATCTCTATCGTCCCCTTACCCGACTTTATTGGCCTTTATTTGGCCAAGTTTTAAATAATTGTGACGTTAGAATTCTAGGATTAAAGGTTCTAAAGGTTCTATCTCCATTTTTGTCAAAATTGAGTTTTTTACATAATCCATTAGGTGTTTATTAATGCCTGTGTGGTGTTATTTTTTTTAATGTTGACATTTTTTTGTTAGTAATTCATAAAATACAAAGGTTCCATCTCACAGAACATAATGGAATGTAAAAACGTTGACGCTCAATATCTCTGAACTGCCCTAAACGGAGATAGAACCTTATCATTCTAAACGGAGATAGAACCTTATCATTCTAAGCTCACGTAATGTGTTTAAAACCTTTGTCTATGTCTAACATACTCTTTATTTTTCTAACGTGTCGTTTCTAGAATAAGATTCTATCTTTTCAAGATTCTGCGCTCTGCGCTTTGCCAGCTTATCTCGTGCTACACAACGGCGATCAGAGGGGTTGTGCTCAGTGCGAGGTGTTTGATATGAAGAATTAGGAGCAATTGAATAGCGTGCATTCCCCCCCCTGCTGTCACAGCATTAGCCGTCTCCTTCAGCAAATTGGCCCGCTAAAGCTTTGTTGGGAAACAATCTATTATTCATTGATCTGGATGGCGGCAAGATCGATGCCAGTGATTTAGCTATGTCGCTCGCTGTCGGGTAAAGCTGTACAGTTCCTGGATTCCCTTGTGTGACTCACAGCCTCAAAGTCTCCCAGAGGGAGAAAGAAAGAGGAATATGAGAGAGAGAGAGAGAGAGAGAGAGAGAGAGAGAGAGAGAGAGAGAGAGGGGGAGGGAGAGAGAGAGAGAGAGAGAGAGAGAGAGAGAGAGAGAGAGAGGGGAGAGAGAGAGAGAGAGAGAGAGAGAGAGAGAGAGAGAGAGAGAGAGAGAGAGAGAGAGAGAGAGAGAGAGAGAGAGAGAGAGAGAGATGAAGGGAAAAAGGAATAAGAGGGAGAGAGAGAGAGTGAGAAAGGTAGTGATGGAGAGAGAGAGAGAGAGGGATGGAGGGAGAAAGGGATGTTGCCAACTCAGGCTGCTAATGTGGCGGCACTAATGTGGTTACTGCATTGTGGGCCAGGCCCATAAGCCCTCCTCTCTGGGTGCTGCTCACCTTGGCCTCCAGCCCCATGGACCCAAAATGTGCTGGCCCAGCCCGGCCCAGCCAGCAGAACAGAACACTAGGCCCTGGTTCTGATGACCCAGACAGATGACCCCCTCCAGGGCCCGCTCCAAACGAATCAGATGTAAGCAAATAGCAGGGAGGGAGCAGTGATCGGAATGCAGAAGGATCCGACTCTGATCACGTCTTTACATAGCATCCCCTTGTTGTCAACCTAGATTCCGCGTAACTCCCTCTGCCCTCCGCAAAGAGCCACCCTGGAGTAGAGTCACCAGGAGAGACGATGCGTAGAAGTACTGTTCTCTGTAAATCTCGGTTTTGTCTGGAGGGCGCTCACTGAGCTTAAGAGTCTTTCTTAAAATAGTTTTTTAATCAACCACCACCAGAAACAGAAAGCAGCTGGGCCTTGCTTGGGTTTGGTTCTCTTGTTAGGTTGGGTGTATCAAAGTGTGGGTGTAATATGACCCTGCATTTGAGGGACTAGGCCACAGGGTCAGCCCCGGTGGCTTCTTCCTCCCCGTTCTGTAATGGCCCATGTGGGTTAAATCAGGATCTCTCTCTCTCTCTTCTCTCTCTGTCTCTGTCTCTCTCTCTCTCTCTCTCTGTCTCTGTCTCTCTGTCTCTCTCTGTCTCTGTCTCTGTCTCTGTCTCTGTCTCTGTCTCTCTGTCTCTGTCTCTCTCTGTCTCTCTCTCTCTCTTCTCTCTCTGTCTCTGTCTCTCTCTCTCTCTCTCTACCTCTCTCTGTCTCTGTCTCTCTCTCTCTCTCTCTCTCTGTCTCTCTGTCTCTGTCTCTGTCTCTGTCTCTCTCTCTCTGTCTCTGTCTCTGTCTCTCTCTCTCTCTCTGTCTCTCTCTCTCTCTGTCTCTCTCTCTCTGTCTCTCTCTCTCTGTCTCTCTCTCTCTGTCTCTCTCTCTCTCTCTCTCTTCTCTCGCTCTCACTCTCGCTCACTCTCTCTTGTCCACTCTCTCACCCCCCACCCCCTCTAAGGCTTTGGATCTCTCTCTCTCTCTCTCGCTCTCACTCTCGCTCACTCTCTCTTGTCCACTCTCTCACCCCCCACCCCCTCCAAGGCTTTGGATCTCTCTCTCTCGCTCTCACTCTCGCTCACTCTCACTTGTCCACTCTCTCACCCCCCCCCCCCCCCCCCCCACCCCCTCCAAGGCTTTGAAGCTGTTGGTGCCACACCCCTATGACAGCAGCAGAGTTAAAAGGACAGGCCTGGGTCAGTTACATAAACAAACCCTGGATCACGTGGATGGAAGTAGTGAGAAGGAGTGTGTTTCTTTCCTAGATAGTCCAGGACCAGTCAACTGGTATCAAATCCATCTGTTGTCTAGATTCACTGATGTGTAGGTCGATATCCCTATGAAAGGGTGTTGTGTTCCATATCGGACAATCAGCAAAAAAAATAAAAATAATAATTTATATATATATATATATATATATATTAAAATAGTCAGCTAAGAGTTTATTTTGAAAGAAAGAGTCAGTGAACACACACAAGTGAGCTCCTAGCTTTTCAAGAAGGTATTTTCTTTTTAGTACTTCCTGATCCCCAGCCTCCTGTGTCCTCTCACCAGAGAGAGAGGCTGTGTCCTCTCACCAGAGAGAGAGAGAGAGAGAGAGGCTGTGTCCTCTCACCAGAGAGAGAGAGAGAGAGAGAGAGAGGCTGTGTCCTCTCACCAGAGAGAGAGGCTGTGTCCTCTCACCAGAGAGAGAGAGAGGCGGTGTCCTCTCACCAGAGAGAGAGAGAGAGGCTGTGTCCTCTCACCAGAGAGAGAGAGAGAGGCTGTGTCCTCTCACCAGAGAGAGAGAGAGAGGCTGTGTCCTCTCACCAGAGAGAGAGAGAGAGGCTGTGTCCTCTCACCAGAGAGAGAGAGAGAGAGAGAGAGAAGCTGTGTCCTCTCACCAGAGAGAGAGAGAGAGAGAGAGAGAGAGAGAGGCTGTGTCCTCTCACCAGAGAGAGAGAGAGAGAGGCTGTGTCCTCTCACCAGAGAGAGGCTGTGTCCTCTCACCAGAGAGAGAGGCCCGTCGTCAAATGAGGTGACTGTCTCTGTCGCCATTTCGCTGTCCCACCGGGACTCTTAGAACAGCCGTGAGGGGTCATTTTGACCCCTGTGAGTAAAGAAAAATGTTCTATCTTTGCAAAATATCGAATTTCAGGACCCTCCTTTCATGACTTTTCCTAGATATGTGCGTTCTACCACCCGGTATCCTTCCATTTTCAAAATCACATCAGGATAAGCTAGTATGAAGCTATTTTGCCGTTTTTTGATTCTGTGTAGGAAGCAGGCTAATTTACAAGCTGGCCAACTAGTGGTCGTTGTGTGTAAAATAGTTGTCATTTGACCCTCGAGGCGGCTCTTTTTAGTAGGTAAAAAGGCGCGGCTGTTCTAGTGTTAACGGCTCTTGTTTTGCCACCGGAGCGCAGCAACCTGTCACAGTTGGGCCCCTCTCCCCAGGGTACGCCGGCGCTACGCGGGGGCGTATGGTAAAATAACTCGCTGCTCAGGTGAAATTCATCCAATTAGGGCCGTACAGTAGCAGCTGGCCCCACCGCTGCGGTGTGTCAGCATTCTGTTAGCTAGCAGAAGCTCTGGAGAGAAGGGTGGGGGGGGAACAACAACCTGTCCACAGGAATTCACCTCCGTCCAGTCCATACACGCTCTCTCTCTCTCTCTCTCTCTCTCTGTCTCTCTGTCTCTCTCTCTTTCTCTCTCTCTTTCTCTGTGTCTCTCTCTCTCTCTCTCTTTCTCTGTGTCTCTCTTTCTCTCTCTCTCTCTCTCCCTCCCCCCCTCTCTCTCTCTCTCTCTCTCTCCCTCCCCCCCTCTCTCTCTCTCTCTCTCTCTCCCTCCCCCCCTCTCTCTCTCTCCCCCCCCCCTCTCTCTCTCTCTCTCTCTCTCCCTCCCTCCCCCCCTCTCTCTCCCCCCCCCCCCCCCGTACTCTTTGCTTTCTCGTTTTCTTCCACTTTAGGGAAAGTTCTGCAGCACCCCCAAGTTTCACTTGGTGGCTGGTGGCTGTGAATGTCCTGAACACGTGCGTGGTGTATGTCGAGCGCACATGGTCATTGTCTTGGCTGTCACGCAATACACACCAGGGAGGGAGGGAGGGAGGGAGGGATGGAGGTTGGTACACACAAGATCGGATTCCCCCACCAACGGCTTAGTTGGCTCATCATCATTTGCTTCCCCAATTCTGTTGAAGCTGTCAGAGCTGAGAGAAACTAGCCACTTGGAAAGGGCTGTTAAAGAAAAGACAATACAATGAGAAGTGAAAACAGCAGGGGGGGGAGGGGTTGTTGTTATTGACGACAGGGGGAATGGGGCCAATCCCTGATGGCCCTGAAAGACTCTCCTTATGCATTGTGAGGAGGTACATTGGGTATACATACATAACAAAACAAAACATGACACTGGCCCACGGAAAGATACCGTGTCCACTTATGGCTTATGAGAACATTGGCCGTCATACATAATACATGACCCCGGCTGAGAAGATGAGCCGTCGTCACACGCGGCCGCCACCACCGCCAGCCCTGCGCAAGGTAACCCAACGCTCAGGGCCCAGAGATGGCTTAGGTAATGGGGACCGGTTGCCATGGCAGTGTGACGTGAGAGAGAGAGAGAGAGAGAGAGAGAGACAGAGAGCCTTTCCACGGTTGGGCCAGGACAACGAGATGCTTGCGTTGGTTGTTCCACTTACATGTTCTCTAATCTCCTCCATTGGGCAACTGTGTGGCTGTAGCCGGTGATAAGGCCTGTTTGTGACCAGCCCCTCCACCCCCCACCACCACCCCTCCCCCCCCTCACTCCATCCATCATTGTAACCTCTACAGTAGGAGGCAGTGATGTTCAGAGAAGGCCCTTTGATTCCGACAATGGGTCGTTCCCCTGCAGCGGGATGGTTAGATAATGACTCGTAAGTGGCGTCGTTGAAATTTGTCAATAAAAGGAGGTGGGGGGGAGGGTCGTTATCGACCAGGCGGCCGCAGAGCAGCGCTCTCCGAGTCAGGGGGACGTCGATAGCGGATAACACAGGATGTTGGGGGGGATGAGTGGCCATTGACCACACTAACCACATGGGTTCTTCTACTCCACCTCTGGCCATTCCAGAGGTCCTCTGTTTGTTTGTTTTTGATGAGTGTGTTTTTTTTTTCTTTCTCTTAATCGTGATCGATTGGTTGTCCGATACCCCGAGTATATATAGACAATATCTATGTTCAGGTGTTACCTTGAAATTCCACTGCGGAGCTGCAGTGTTGTTTTTTTCGGGTTTTTTCTTGTCGTCGAGAAGAAGTGGTGTGTTAAGTGGTGTGATAAAAAACGAAAGATTAATGTCTCTCTGTCTCTCTCTCTCTCTCTCTCTCTCTCTCTCTGTCTATCTCTCTCTCTCTCTCTCTCTCTCTCTCTCTCAGGTGCCGGGGAGTCAGGGAAGAGTACAATAGTCAAGCAGATGAAGTGAGTATTTATCCATTCTGCCCGCCGTATCTGCCGCACTATCAAAACAAAACAAAACAAATTCTCATCAGACACGCGACTAATGTTCTTTCTTTCCCCCGACTGCTAGTCATTATACTACCCGCCCCGTTCATTTCACACAGAGTAAACAAACAAGAGTGTCAAATCTGGATGATGTTAAGTTGTCGTTTCGCCGTGTTGTCGTTTTGTCTCGTGGTGAACAACTCCTCTCTCTCTCCCTTCTAGAATCATCCACGAGGCGGGGTACTCGGAGGAGGAGTGTAAACAGTACAAGGCCGTGGTCTACAGCAACACCATCCAGTCCATCATCGCCATCATCCGCGCCATGGGGCGGCTCAAGATCGACTTTGGAGACGTGGCCAGAGCGGTGAGTGGGAGGGAGGCACTGGCGGACTCAGGGGGGAGGGCAGGGGGGGCGACCGCCCCTCCTGGTGTCCCCACGGTTGAAAAACGTCTCTCTTAAGTGCCCTTTTGAGTGGCAAAAATTAGAGGACATGCCCCATTGGTGCCCCTCCAATGGTCTAAACTTGACCATGTGCCCCCACAGTTGAAAAACGTCGCACTAAAGTGCCCTTTTGAGTGGCAAAATTAGAGGATGTGCCCTATTGGCTGCCCTTCCAATGGTTCCAATGATAATGATAATGATGATGATGATGATGATGATCCAGGATCCCTTACTCTGGCAGTATTGCTAATGCTTCAGTGTTTTTTGTTTTTTTTTAAACAAAGTTTTTATTCAAAGAGTACAAAATTATACACAGTGTATACATATACACATATCACATACAGTATATATCACAAATGACTCTTTGTTTTTAGTTTTTTTCCCTAAACATGGATATCAAATAATCCCCTCCCTCCCGCCCCACCCTAAGAAAAAAAATAAATCAAAAAATAAATCTAAATAAATCTAACAAATTATAATAATAATAACATTCAAATGAAATAAAAGAAAACGTTTTAACAACTTATGGTACTCTTCAAAAGAAAACCTATTCAGTATGGAAAGTGATGAAAACAATGGTACACTTTAAACAGCTAGGCTGAGTGTGACCCTCTATAAATGAGAAGAACTCCTACAATCTGCAAGTGGGCCTACCCCACGATAACTTCCCCATTCCCTTCCCACATGACCCTCTCAACACAACTTCAGTCAGGAGGTAATGATTCTAATTTCTCTACATATGAGATGAATGGTTGCCAATGTGTGTCAAATGTATCAGAAGATCCTCTTCCAGATTGAGGAATGACAACACATCACTTAGCCATCATTTTGGTGATGGGGGAGTGTCCTCCTACGGGCGATCAGTGAGGCAAAGGACACAACATTGGTCTGCCTTTTGGTCATGATCACATCTTCCTCAGGGATCCCAAAGATAGCCATTTGAGGGCAACGTCAAATAGTTGTCTCCAGTGCCTCAGAGATAATATCAAAGAAGGATTTTCCAGAATGTCGTCAGTTTAGAGCAGGACCAGAACACGTGGGTTAAATCCCCTGGTGAATGGGCACACCTGTTACAGTTGTCTGCTACGTTGGGATATGTTTTAGACAATCTGGCTTTACTGTAGTGGACTCTGTGAAGGACCTTGAACTGGATGAGGCCTAGTCTAGCACAAGAGGAAGAGGTGTTCACTTTCTCCAGTGCCTCCTCCCACCATTCATCCGAAAAAGTGATCCCCAGTTCAGTCAGTCTCCCAACCTGTCCTAATTTTGCTTATGACCATGTCTTTTCGGGGAATAATCTCATAGAGATATGAGACGTGACCCCTATCCATACTAGCTGAGGAGGGGAGGAAGCACTCTATGCCTGATGGAGGGGGCAGCTGTGGGAATGAATGCTTCAGTGTTTAATGGCGTTTTGATGTCGGCGATCGCTGACGTCCGATTGTCTCCGTTGTCAGGACGACGCCAGGCAGCTGTTTGTCCTGGCGGGCTCGGCGGAGGAGGGCTTCATGACGGCGGAGCTGGCGGGCGTCATCAAGCGCCTGTGGAGGGACGGGGGCGTGCAGGCCTGCTTCAGCCGATCGCGAGAGTACCAGCTCAACGACTCGGCCGCATAGTGAGTCTCTCACACACACACACACACGTGCGCGCGCACACACACATACACACACACACACACATACACACATACACACATATACACACACATAATACACACACTTGCACACTAGCTCAATGACTTGGGATTCTTTTTTTTTTTACACACACACACACACACACATATACACAAAATACACACACACACATATACACATAATACACACACACTTGCACACTAGCTCAATGACTTGGGAATGTATGAATTAATAACACACACTCCCCACAGTGTGACACACAAACACACTCTCCTTTATACACACAGACTTCCCACACACTTGGGTGTATCAGTTTGGCAACTCTTCCTCCTCCTCCTCCTCTCTCACTGAGAACAAATCCCAACGCGTGGGCCGAGGGAGATTCCTAGCCTGTGCTCGACACCTTTGGTTAACACAGGCACACCAAGTTCCACCTCAGGCCCTTGGCAGACCCATTTTTTGCAGCCACCAAACGCTCGGGGCGTTCGGACCTTGAGTGAGGCTGTCAATATTTGCACTGCTGCACCAAGGCTGGTGGCACACGTGGGCCGGAGACTGTGGAGTCCTTGACCCCGACGTCGGCAGCAACGTAGCCGTGTGCTCTGGGCTGTGTCGTTTTTTGCTGTTTACCAAACCGTAGAAAAACATCGGGAGGGACAGTCGAAAAAAAAACATACTCCCCCTCTCCGTGCTCTGGTCTGCTCCAGCTTTTTTCTTTTTCTTTTTCTTTTTTTTGTTTATGCGCTCGGTTTGTTTTTCTGAAGTGGTTTGTTTGTTCCGTCGCACATTGCGCAAGAGGCTCCTCGGGGCAGCCCCCCCTCTCTGTGGTGTTGTTGCTGTGAAGAAACCCTGACGCGCCACAGGAACAGACGTCAACCCCATCGGGGTGAAGTGGATCCACAGACGTCACCCCCCATCGGGGTCGTTGGCCTTGAGAGCTAGCAGCTAGCACTGCTGACCACCTCCTAATCGATGTACTACCCAGGGGGCTGACTCACACCCACGTCACTGCTGCCCAGCGGGGGGGGGGGGGGGTCTTCGGCCCGACCCAGGGGGTGGCTGGAGCTAGCGAGCTAGCGAGCGCTCAGCCTTGTGTAACCTTCGGTGTGATAATCATTTGGAAGCAGAGAGAGACACAGAGATGTCCTAGGTGGGCGTTGTTTTGGTCCGAACATGTCCGGGATACGTCTGAGGATAGTGTGTGATCAGACGGGCTTAAGTGTGACCTCTGTTGAGCTCCACACAGTGTCACAAGCATTAAGTGAGGTCATGTGTGTCTCTTAAGATTTCCCCCCAGAAAGCTGTCTTTTTTTTTTTAGCAGTAGGGGCACATTGACAAACGGTGGATTTATTTATGTGAGTTCCTCTTCTTCCTCCTGGCCTCCGTCCAGCTAAAGTACCACAATGAGCTTGACTTCCCACTGACCAAAAGCTGGTTTATCAAGCTCGACCTCTCCACCTCAAACACGATCAGAACCGTCCTCTGTTCTGAAGTACCAGCAGGAAAAACCTTGCAGAAGCAAGAGTGGGTCTGAGTGGGTTAAATTCTCTTCAGTTCAAGACAGTGGTATCAGTCATGGTTTGTGGCTGAAAAATTATCTTTTATTTGAGTCCTGAGGTCTTTCTGGGATATGTATGTGTATTGAATGTTTAGATGTCATCTGATCTTCTACTCCTCCTCCTCTTCTCTCCCTCTCTCCCTCTCCCTCTCTCCCTCTCCCTCTCCCAGCTACTTGAACGATTTGGACAGGATATCCCAAGCTACCTATATCCCTACCCAGCAGGATGTCCTGAGGACCCGCGTCAAGACCACAGGCATCGTGGAGACACACTTCACCTTCAAGGACCTGCACTTCAAGTGAGCACTTCCTCTGAATGAGTAGTCTTTTTTTATTAAAGTGCTGTGTGCGCATTCGAGGTGTCGTGTCGTCATCGTTTTGCACAGGATGACTAAAAGCTTCTCGTTTCTCCGCCGCCGCGTGTGTTTTGAGTTACTTCACACCCATAGAAATTCCCTCAGCCCAGTTGTTTGTGCATTGTGACATCAGCAAGTGAGTCATCATCTGCCTTCCCGTTGGGGCAACGCACAGACACAGGAAAGGGAAACAGATGACCCCACAACTGCTCGATGCCTTTATTTGGCAGTCCCTCTCGTAGGCTTGTCCCCCCGTCCAATGGGAAATTAAGCCCCTTTAAACATTTCTCAACAGTTTGTGTGTAGCCCTGGCCCCGGAGTGCTAACTCTGCAGAAACAATGTGGACGCGTTCCAACGCAAACCCATATCAAAGCGTGGGTCCCGTGGTCTGCGCTCCAGTGAGGGGGGGGGGGGGGGGGGGAGTCGCTCTATACGAAGTGACTCATAGCGGACGACAAGCGATTACGTCTCGTTCCCATGAGCTGAGCTAATGAGAGATGCTGCTGCTCCGAGGGCAGAAATCACTTTCTAAATCTTTTGATCTCCCTGTTGAGAGATTGAGCTGTTCCAAGCTCTCAACACAAGAGAGAGAAAAAACAGGCGTTCTCTCAATCAGTGTTTCTCAACTCTGGTTCCAAGGACCTGGGAGGATAGTAGTGTGCACATGTTTGTTCTAGCCCAGCGTTACCACAAAATGACAACATCAACACGCCCTTGAGTTGAATATAGTGTGTTGGTGCTGTGCTGGAGCAAAAAAGATGGAAGCAAGAAACACCGTCATCTGTTTGACCTTCTCGCGCAGGAGGTAGAGCCGCCGTCTAATGATCGCAAGGTTGGCAGATCGGCGGTTCGAGCCCCGGCGGGCCACATGAGGAAGTGTCCTTGGGGCAAGACACTGAACCCCAAATCGCTCCCAGTGAGCGGGCCGGCCGGCGCCTTGCATGATAGCTTGCCGCCATTGGTGTGTGAATGTGTGTGTGTGAACGGGTGAATGAGAGGCTGTTGTAAAGTAAAGTGCTTTGGATAAAGGCGCTATGTAAGTGCAGTCCATTTGCACTGCTCAGAGGCAAGGAAGATCCCAGTCCAGCACACAGCTTCTATCTGCAGCTCCAGCTGAGCGTTCTCCCCCAGGGGCCAATAAAGTGTGTTTATGCGTGCGTGCATGGGAGCACACTCCCGTTTACATTGTTTTGGCATCCGGCTCGCTTCCACAGAATGTTTGATGTGGGAGGTCAGAGGTCGGAGAGGAAGAAGTGGATCCACTGCTTCGAGGGCGTCACGGCCATCATCTTCTGCGTGGCGCTGAGCGACTACGACCTGGTGCTGGCGGAGGACGAGGAGATGGTGAGTTGGCATAACGGGGTTCCACTGGGTGCAGTCTACAGCGCAGTGTTTCCCACAGGGTTTCTTGAGAGACTGGACCTTGTATGGACCTGCAGTAGATAGCAGCAAGTCGTGAGCTTAGAATTATAAGGTTCTATCTCCATTTTTGTCAAAATAGAGTTTTTTACATAATCTGATCCATTAGGTGTTTATTAATGCCTGTGTGGTGTTATTTTAAAAATGTTGACATTTTTGAGTTAGTAATTAATAAAATACAAAGGTTCCATCTCACAAAACATAATGGAATGTAAAAACTTTCACGCTCAATATCTCTGAACTACCCGAAACGGAGATAGAACCTTATCATTCTAAGCTCACGAAATCCCAAAGGTTGTGTCATTCACGTGTAAAAAAAATTGTGTGTACAAATATTTTTCGGTTCTTTATGAGACTATGGCGGGACAGATTACACTATGGCGGGCTATGGAGGTGATTCATGGGAAAACACTGTAGCGGCTGTAGTACTTGTCCAGATGGTCCAAAACTCTGCTGCACGCCTCCTTTCAAACACCCGCTCCCGTGACCACATCACTCCTGTCCTCCACTCTCTCCACTGGCTCCCCATCAAAGAACGCATCCAATTCAAAGTCCTCATCCTCACATACAAAGCCCTCCATAGCCTGGCCCCCCCTTACCTGACTGACCTCCTTCTCCCCCACCGCCCTACCCGTACCCTCCGATCCTCATCCATTGTTCCCCTCACTGTCCCACCCTCAAAACTCAAAGGCTTCGGTCACCGTGCCTTTTCACGAGCTGCACCCCGCCTCTGGAACTCTCTCCCTCAACCACTCAGAGACTCACCCTCACTCCTCACTTTTAAATCCCACCTCAAAACCTACCTGTTCTCCCACGCATACAGCCTCCCCTACCCCTAGCCATCTCCCCCATCCCGGCCACCCCCCCCCCCCCCCCCCCCCCCCCCCTGGACACGCATACAACCTCCCCTACCCCATCTCCCCTAACCCTGCCACCCCCCTTGTTTTTGTGTTTTCCGTATCTCCTATATTGTCAGCGTCTTTGAGCCCCGGAAAAGCGCTATATAAATCCAATGAATTATTATTATTATTATTACTTGTCTGCTGTCTTTCATTTGTCACCGTCTCATCGGATAGGTGAAAGCAAAACGGTAGGTCCTCGATAATCTGAATCTCTTGGATTGGTGTCCAGTTCTTTCACAACGGAGAGAAGGGATCTTACTCAAAGTTGCCAGGTTGACCCCAAAATAAAGATGTTGTCTAAAAACCAATAAACCAATGTTGTTTTTTTCTCTCCGCAGAACCGGATGCATGAAAGCATGAAACTGTTTGATAGCATCTGCAACAACAAATGGTTCACAGACACCTCCATCATCCTGTTCCTCAACAAGAAGGACCTGTTTGAGGAGAAGATCAAGAAGAGCCCTCTGACCATCTGTTACCCAGAGTATGCTGGTAAGACAAGGCGCTAATGTGGGCGACTGATGGGGGGGTGCTCAGGTGGCGTAGCGGGTTAAGCGTGGACCATGTAACCGCAGGGTTCCCGGTTCGATTCCGGCCGCGGACATACCCTGCATGTCATCCCTTCTCTCTCTCTCTCTCTCTCTCACCCATCCTTCCTGTCAAAATCTCTACTGTCTCTGTCAATAAAAAAGAAAAATATGAGTGGGACTGCCCCCACTCAGAAAAAATAACAACAACAAAAATGTGGGCAACTGAGTAAAGTCAGTAAAAACTATAGTTGTAATAAAGCAGCTGCTGACTGTGGAACAGGTATGTATGTTCCGTCTTTGTCGTGGCAGGAAGTCTTCAACTCGAAAAACAATAGTTTGTTTTACCTTATGCGGGGGGGGGGACAAAAAGCAGGAAAGCTGTTCGCAATTCCCACGATGTCACTTCCTGTGGATTGTGTCGTCTAAACCGGGGGTTTTATTTCTTCTTCTGTGGTTCTATAGGCTCCAACACGTACGAGGAGGCGGCGGCTTACATCCAGTGTCAGTTCGAGGACCTGAACAAGAGGAAAGACACCAAGGAGATCTACACACACTTCACCTGCGCCACCGACACCAAGAACGTGCAGTTCGTCTTCGACGCCGTCACCGACGTCATCATCAAGAACAACCTGAAGGACTGCGGTCTCTTCTAGAGCGGATGATGACGATGATGATGATGAATCTATGAATTGTTTTACTGGTGAGGTTCAAAATCCTTCTCCTCCTCCTCCTCCTCAATGTGCACCACAGGCAGCCTCACACGCCCCCGCCCCTCACCCCCAATCCGCTCACACAAGGCGGACATGTGCGTTTCCACATGTGGGGATGTGTGAACGCTCTGATCGCGGATGAGAACACGTCTTTGCCGGTGGTTGCACGAGTGCTCATAGCGCTAGCAGACAGTAGCTAGATCCTCCTGCTATCCTGCCATATGTACTGAAAAATGGAAGGCACTCACTGAATGTAAGTCGCTTTGGAGAAAAGTCATCAGCTAAATGGCATATATACAGTGCTGCTTTAAAGTATGTGAACGCCTTTTTTTACCATGAAATCTTTATTTAATCAGAACCAGTCTTTTTTTTATCTGACATAACAGGTATATATTTCCCAATTCCATATGTTGGTTTAGACTAGAGGGTATCATGCGTGTAGTAGGAAAACTAAATTATAAAGAAATGAGTGCAGGTGCAAAAATAAGTGAACCTCTTCAGTCAATAGCTTGTGGCACCTCCATTAGCAGCGATAACTTGGCGTAAACATCTCGTATATCCATGAATCAGTCTCTGACATCTATTTTGAGATATTTTTGTCCAATTGAGTGAGGTTTGAGGGGTGTCTGGCATGAACTGCCCGCTTCCAGTCCTGCCACAGCATCTCAATTGGATTTAGGTCAGAATTTGACTTGGCCAATCCAAACACAACAATCTTCTTTATCCTGAGCCGTTCTTTGGTAGATTTGTTTGAATGCTTTGGATCGTTGTCTTGTTAAAAAAAAAAAAAAAATCAGCCCAGCTTTAGCTCCTTGACTGATGGCTTGAAGTTCTGTTCAAAAATGTACAAACATTTAAAAAATCTAAGAATTCATGGCAGTGTTGGGTTTTCACCAAACATAGTGGATTTGATTGTGACCAAAAAGGTACATCATGTCCAGAGAATGGACTTCCAGAAACCTTCAGGCATGGCCAGATGGTCTCCGGCAAGGTTAAGAAGGGCTGTTTGGTTATTTCTTGACAGCAGAGGCTTTTTCCTTGCAACCTTGCAACCCTCCAACAAATGCCAGTGTTCTTCTTATTGTTAAAGCATGCACAGTTACCTGAGACGCAGCAAGGGAAGTCAAATGTCTAAATATTATGTTTGGGTTGGTTTTTACCAGATTAGTTATTTCTCTTGTGGCTCTTGGGGATATTTTGGAAGGGTGTCCACTTCTAGGGCACGTTGCTGTCATGTGCCTCACAGTAGACTAATGGAGTTCAAATCTTACATAGCCTTCCGCAGACGGATGTGCTCTCACTAACCTCTTCCTGCTGTCCTCTGAGATCTCCTTTCCTCTCGGCAAGGTGTGTTTTGCATTCACCTGTATGGATAACACAAAACTGACCAGGTTTCTTATCTCTATTTATCAGAGTCCCACCCCAAACTCTTTCTTAAAGATCTCTGCTTCAACTGGTTCATTTGGTACCCAATTATTTACCCACTGGATTCTATTTACCTACGTGATTTAACCGAAGAATAACTGAAGAGGTTCACTTATTTTTGCACCTGCACTAATTTCTATCATTTAGTTTTCCTACTACACGCATGATTCCCTCTAAACCAACATATGGAATTGGTAAATACAAACCTGTTATATCAGATTAAAAAAAGACTGGTTCTGATTAAATAAAGATATCATGGTAAAAAACAAAAAAAAATCTATAATTGCTCAAGGGGTCCACATACTTTCAAGCAGCAGTGTATATGACTATAGCCTCATGGGGGTGGTTCAGAGGCAGCGTTGTGGTCTAACGTTAACACGCGTGCTAGATATGCTGGCTTCTGCAGAGGCTGAGAGGCAGCCGTTGTCTTCCATCCATCTCCAGAGGATTGGCTTCCCACTTCAAACGTTTAAAATCCTTCCGTCGCTGTTTGAAGTGCTTTCAAGTTGCTTAACAGCTTAAGTTCTGTGCCATAGAGATGCTGCAATCATTTGGTTGTCATCAAATTCGAGCTTTAATCTAATCAGCCTGCAATCAGAGCGTCCTTTATTTGGGGTTTTTAATTAGATTTTCTGCTCCATTTAGATGTTTGTGAGATACAACTGACAAGGGTCAAGCATTGAAAAGAAGAATATTTATTTTCATTAAAATGACTAATGTCCCTATGAATAGCCGACAGTAAGATCTAATGGTCTCTTACTGTCTCTTTTCTCTGTGTTTCTCTCCCTCCCTCCCTCCCTCCCTCCCTCCCTCCCTCCCCCCCTCCCTCCCTCCCTCCCTCCCTCCCTCCCTCCCCCCCTCCCCCCCTCCCCAGGCTGTGGAACCATGTAGTTCTGTTTTGGGGAGAAGATGACAAGAAACGGAATGTGGAGAACCAGTCCCGGACCAGTGCTGTACTATATGCCACTTTTAAAAACAGCTTTATTTATGTATTTTTTGTCTTGGAACATTTTGAACTTTAGCATTTCAACATTTGTGTAGGTTGTTTGTATAAATTGTTAAAAGCAGCACAAGAATTAATACATTTTCCACCATTTTTTTTCTCCTTTTTTTCCTGAGAAGAAGAAGAAGAAGAAAATGGAACTCTTTTTATTTTGCCGTTCCTTTTCGCTGCCCTCTCTGGAAAAGGAAGCTTGCCGTTGGTGGAAGTATTCATTCATTTCTCCATCCCTATCGTTAGAGGAAAGGATTTCGATTTGACTCCAGTTTGTTGGTACTTGTGCCTTTGCAATGCCTATTTCTCTGCAGTTCCTCGTCAAATTATTGTTATTTCTGCCTGCTGAATTGTTCGTTCCAACATAAAGGTGAAGCGTTTCATACAGTATGTTAATAACGGCCCTACCTTCTACCTTCTATTATGCACATTCCCCACCAGTTTAGTGGGTCCAAGGGTATGTTGTGTTTCCATGGTGACCAACACCTAGCCCACCGACCCTGTAGAAGGCGGCCATGCAGCCAATGACGCTGTCCGATACTGAGATGTTGTGTGTTGTTACATGTAACTGGAGAGGGATATGTTTCTTTTTTGTTTTTGTTTTTTTTCAAGTGCAAGATATCCAATCTTAGCAGCCATTTTGAAATATGGGAATCCTAGCTAGGTCACAGAGCTTATATTATGCTCTGGGGTCAAAGAATACGAAGACCACAGTCATCACATTTTAATGTATATTTTAATGTATTTGGAAGGAGTGGTTGGGGCCTTGGTCTCTGAGAGCTCTACAGAATCCCAGAGAGACCAGTTGTATAGCAAAGTATAATGGATGGGGGTAAAATAACGGTTCTGGCCTCTATAAACCTCAAGAAAGCGCCACAGCTGTCTATGTGAGTGTTCTCAATCGATGGGGAACCTTTGTAGACTTACCTCCCTTATTTTGCTAATAAAAGCTATTTACAAACCATTCCATGACGCCTTTTGTTTCTTACCCTCTTCCCTCTTTTGGAGTTCCTTGGGTTAAAAGTTGGATATTCCCCGTGTCCACTCTTCTCTCTTCGTCTCTAACCGTTGTGTTTGGAAACGTCACACAGACATTACTTCCCCCGTCTCTGCCCAGGGCCAACACTCTTTATCTGTGCTCTCCCTTTCCAACTGGAACATAACGTGAACATTTGAGAATGTATCGCTTGTAATTTTAAATAATTTTGCCATTTAGCAGACGCTTTTATCCAAAGCGACTTACAATTACGAATTACAGGGACATTCCCCCTGGAGTAACTGAGGGCTAAGTGCCTTACCCAAGGGCACACTAGTAGTGGTGTGGCTTCAGGCGGGATTTGAACTCACAACCTTCCGATCACAAGTCCAACTCACTATCCACTAGACCACCACTACCCCTTGTCTCTCCCAGTGTCTCCCTGAGCCAGAGAACCCAGGGAATGTTCTGGTGGATGCTTGCGGAGAGAAAAGAGAACGCTTCCATGTCGAAACAAGCGTTCTTTTTATTACTCTTTCATTACGTGTCTCCCCCATATTCCACTGTTAAATGTCATGCGGTGGAGGGTTGTTTTCTCCGCTATCTAATGCCGATCTTGTCTTATTTGTTGTCTGGCAAACAGCATTTGCAATGTAAATGGGGTTACGTGGCCTCTCTTGTGTGTACTATCAATGATTGAACTGTTCACTCCCATGGCGCTTAGCTTGTGTGGCTACCAGAATAATTGTGCCACCGATGCCACAGGCATTGAGCTGGCAAAGATACCTGTCTGCCAGCATGTATCGGTGGGTTAGGGAGGTGGGGGGGGGGAGCACTGCCTGAGGTACTGCCTATCTCCGACTACTTTGTATGGGTCTGTATGCCATGAGGAATCGGGCCGCACCATAAATAGTTTGCATGTATGGGGGGGTTTACACGCACACACACAGACCCATGCGGATTTGCATGCATGTGTGTACCTAAGCAGGCGCCTGTGTACGTGTCTCGGAGTCTATGGAAGACGCATTTGCATGTTTTAGCTGTTGCATGTTTGCATGCTTACAATTTCGGAAAAGGAGGGAAAGAAAGAAATAAAAGAAAGAAAGAAAGGAAGGAAGAGACAGAGAATGAAAGAGAGAGAGAGCTGTATTTATGTGAAGCGGGGCTCAGGGATTTGGCTCCCGTGTGGGTTCTACCACTGGGAAAAGGCAGGGCTGGGGAGGGGGTATTTTTAGCCCTTTTGAAAAAGATGAGAGAAGAGAGAAAATAACGCAGGGAGTAAATGGGGGCAGCCACCATGGTGTGAATCACTAGCAGCACTGTTGATGAATTGTTACCACTGAGGGAGGGAGGGAGAGAGAGAGCTCTACTGCTCTCCAACCTGATGAGGCAATCTGAGAGAGAGAGAGAGAGAGAGAGAGACAGAGACAGAGAGAGACAGAGAGAGAGAGAGAGAGAGACAGAGAGAGACAGAGAGAGAGAGAGATCTACTGCTCTCCAACCTGATGAGGCAATCTGAGAGAGAGAGAGAGAGTGGGGCATTTTTCTGCGAGAGAAAGAGGGAGACAATAGAGCTATTATTCCACATTGTTTCTGTACGATGTTTACTCTTGTGTTTTCCCCCGGCTGGTATCTCTGCGGGCGGTGGCGGTTCGGCCACCGGAGAGATAAGACCGCCTTATCAGTGCTGCGGCCCCCCCGTCGATATTGTAAAACTGGTCACACTTTCTCTGTCACTGTCAGACACTTTCTAGTCTAAAGTCACACCAGATTGGTTTTTCTTCACACATACACCCTCACACACGTACACAATCTACAACGTACACATCTAGACTTGCATCAGACGCGCACAGACATTAAACTAATGGACACTATGTATGCATACAGCGTCAGCCTAGAACTATACCTCGAGTCGGAGCGTTCAAACACACGGATCATAAGCCCAATTCTGAGTAAAAACGTCTTCGGAGGTCATGAGTGGTGGTGCCAGACGCGTCGGACTCCGATTCCACGAATCGTCTACGCTCCTGGCCTACCGTCGGGAGGCATCTCGTCTTTGAAGGTCTATAGACGTTATTCGTCTTCCGAAATGTTGGTTGTGCCTTCTCGTGAACTCCAAACCCCCCCCCCTCCCCCGGACACGAAATCAATCACTAGCTTCCTGAGGCTTTGCCGATGTTAGATGTCTAGCCATAGAGAGCTCCGGCGTCTACCCAAACTCGTGTCAGTAGAAGTCAGTCTGTTCTTCCTCCCTTCTCGATCTTCGCCAACACTGGATCCATTGTTTTTACAGACGTACCACATTAGCATGTACGGATGGGTCAGATTAGGGCCGTGAGGGGTGTTTGAGGTGTTTCGACATCACTTCAAAGTGAAGGACATCGCAGGAAGTGGCCTTCTCGTGGCCTGGTCTGGGACCATGGCGTGATCTCAAAGCCATTCAAGACAAACAACTGTATAACAACCCGTCTGATTTATCTCTCTGTCATCTGCTCTGTCGTGCTGCCTTGCGTGACGGTGTGACCGATGTCGCTCTGCCAGGTGTTCTACAAGGACAATAGGTCAAAGGAACAAAGCCTTTTGATGTTAGAGTGTTATGAGCCACCCTACGGACTCTCAGCCCATGGACAGATCAGACTAACTTCTGTGTGTGTGTGTGTGTGTGTGTGTGTGTGTGTGTGTGTGTGTGTGTGTGTGTGTGTGTCTGTGTCTGTGTGTGTGGTTTTGCATATCAGTGAGTGTATCAAAGTTCTCTCTCTGTATGTGTGTGTGTGTGTCTGTGTCGTCTGTGTCTGTGTCTGTGTCTGTGTGGAGAGATGGATGCCGATTTTCCAGCTGGATGCTTGCTGCCCCCCCCCCCACACACACACACACTCTTGTTCGTCACCTGCTCTTTGTTGGTCATATTCAGTCCCCAGAACCCAGCGCTGCTTTCATCCTCATCATTCCCCCCCTGCGCCATGTGATGTCATCGATTCTGGGCTCCATGGCAACAGGGAGGGAGATATTCCTTTAGACTGGCAGTGCCTTCAGCTCAGTGGATGAGGGGTTGTTATAAATAGCACCTGATGTTTCTGTCGGAGACTGGCAGTGCCTTCAGCTCAGTGGATGAGGGGTTGTTATAAATAGCACCTGATGTTTCTGTCGGACAATGATGTGGAGGGGACGTAAGACGCGCTTAGCATGGCTGAGATAATATTCTCCGTCTGTGGAACATTGTGTCTTTGTTAAGACGCCGTTTAGTCGATCTCCGGGAAGTCACGGATTGACACCAATTTGAGACTGACCTTTATGAGTCACTGTCGGTTAAAAATAGTCTTTCTTTTGTTTGTTCATCAATAACAGAAGCGCCGTGCGTTCAACCGCCGCAAAAATTACGTCTGTAATCGTGACTGAAAATGGGTGAAAATCAAAATGACCCTGCAATGGAATCATACTCATATTCAGCAGAGCTCCAACTTCTTCTCTCATTCAAAAAAATTGTTTTTGACTGTTTAACTGACGATGTATTAGAAATTGTAAACTGCTCTCTATCAACTGGCATCTTTCCCACTCCCCTAAAATCCGCCATTATAAAACCACTACTTAAGAAAGGAAAGCAAGATGATTCTGTTCTCGGAAATTTCAGACCAATATCTAACCTAAATCAGAAACTGATTTTCTTAGCAAAAACATTTTATTGGAGAAGTTTCAATCAGGTTTTCGTTCTAACCACAGTACTGAGACTGCATTAGTAAAGGTTGTAAACGATCTCAGACTTATCATAGATGCTGGTGGTGTATCAGTTCTTGTCTTGTTAGATTTGAGTGCTGCTTTTGATAGACAGTAGATCACACTATTCTAATACATTGTTTAGAAAACTGTGTCGGTCTCTCAGGACTTGTATTAGAGTGGTTTAAATCTTGTCTAGCTGGTAGACATTTCTCTGTTGTCCTGGGAGACTCTGTTTCTGATAATGTTGACATCACATGTGGGGTCCCTCAGGGGTCCATTCTTGGTCCCTTCCTCTTCTCCCTGTACATGATCCCATTAGGTCGAATCATCATAAAACATGGTGTAAACTTTCATAGTTATGCTGTACGTATCAGTATTGCCTGATAATTCACATGCACTCAGCTCGCTGGAGAATTGTCTTCGAGATATAAAAATGTTCTACATCTAAATTAGGACAAAACTGAGATTCTTGTCATTGGACCAAAACCACAAATAGACAAATTGTTGAATACCATGGGAACCTTGCTTTCAAACTGCAAACATGAAGCTAAGAATCGAGGTGTGATTATAGATTCTGACTTAAGCTTTGAGCCTCACGTCACTAGAAATGCTTTTTATCTTCTACGGAATATTGCAAAAGTTAGACATTTTTAGACATAACACAAGTGTTAATGCATGCTTTTGTTATTACCCGTTTGGACTATTGTAACAGTCTCCTTTCTGGTCTTCCGAAGAAAGCAATAGCTTCAGCCAGTTTCAATTAGTCCAAAATGCAGCAGCGAGAGTTTTAACCAAAACAAGCATAAGAGCTCATAATTATTTTAGAGACTATACTGGCTTCCTGTTAAGTTCAGAATAGATTTCAAGATCCTTCTGCTTGTTTATAAAGCTCTCACTGGCACAGCACCAGAATATCTGAAAGGCCTTTTGCTAGCATATCAGCCCAATAGAGCTCTCAGGCCTTCTGACGCTGGTTTTCTCTGTGTACCACATGTACAAAAGTAGAGATTTGGTGATTCTGCATTCTCATTTTATGCACCCAAAAACCCATCTTTTTAATATTGCCTTAAATGACTAAATAATTAAATGATGATTATATAATGATTGGAGCACTTTGAGCTGCAACGTTTGCAGGAAAAGTGCTATACAAATAAATGTTATTATTATTATATTATTATTCACTTGACCTGCCTACTTCAAGTTTTCATTCATTTGCTCTTGACCTCAACTCTTTTGATCATGCTGTGCTGAAGACTAAATGCTTCATTCAGGCTCACCCCCCTTAAACGGCTATCCTTGTAATTGGTACATCCATTTTTGGACTTTTAAATGCTTCAAATGATCATGTTGATCTCATGGACAGTCAGTCCTTGCCTCCATAATAACTACCTTATGAAATGTAAAGTGGTTACCTTTCTCCAGCCCCGTCCCTCAGCTGTTGCCAGGGGAACTCCGCTTTGTTGTTGTTAGAAATTACAGATTGCACCTTTAAAGAATCACAAAAGGATACACTCAATACTGTAAAAACCACAACGCCGTATGTACGTTCGTATGAGAGCAACTCCCCCGTCTTCTCAAGACCTCAGTACTGAAAGCCTTGGGATTTAAGAAGGTGTTAAGTGTTTGAGTTTCAAAGCCGAGCTGCACCCTGCACCCACCGTGTTACACTCCCTCACAGTCGGAACAATAGCCCAGTGAGAGTAGCAACCCGAGCTTTTGATGTGAAACGTTATGGCTTAAATGGCCTTTCCAGCCTCTTAACATTCCTGTGTGCCCACGGCAGGGCAGCCCTGTCACATGAGCTGATATGAAGGGTGAAGGGGCTGGCGTAGGCTATACCCACCCCGGGAGAAGAGGTTGTGCCCCCCCCCCCCCCCCCCCCCCCAACAAGGCCTTATGGGGGATGAAGTCCAGGGCACCATGTCTGTCTAGAAGGCCTCTTCTGAAAGGAGCACCCGCTGACTCTATCTGTCTATCTGGGTGGGCTCAGGCTGCTGCTTTCCTGTGAATGAATCATTCATCATTCATAGGATTATGACACATATAATAATTATTATTATTATTCTTATTTTGTCCTACTTTCGGTCACTCATCTGTATGCCCTTATGCAAACTCAGCTGTCCATTGGGTTATCATCATATCATGGGCAGTCATCAACTGTATTGTTACAATGTTCATGTGGGTTAATGGTATGGTACTGTCGCAAATGCAGTCGGATGTGTTCCCAACATGTATTCATCCCTTCATTGATATTCATCCACTCCAGCTCGTTCTATAAAGCATAAACAGCTAAAGTGCATAATGGAGGCTGTGCGTGTGGTCTGAGCAGCTCTTAACTGGGTAATTGGTCATTTAGAGGAACTTCCTAGGGAGCATATTTTTTTTTTTAAAAAGGGGAAAATTCGCCAAGGCAAAGCCAAATCAATAAGCACAGAGTAACAGCAATTACCTCTCTCTCTCTCTCTCCCCTCTCTTTCTTTCTCTCTCTCTCTCTCTCTCTCTCTCTCTCTCTCTGTCTCTCTCTCTCTGTTTCTCTCTCTCTTTCTCTCTCTGTCTCTCTCTCTCTCTCTCTCCCTCTCTCTCTCTGTCTGTCTCTCTCTCTCTCCCTCTCTCTCTCTGTCTCTCTCACTCTCTCTCTGTCTCTCTGTCTCTCTCTGTCTCTCTGTCTCTCTCTCTCGCTCGCTCTCTCCCTCTCTCTCCCTCTGTCTCCCCCCCTCTCTCTCTCCCCCCTCTCTCTCTCTCTCTCTCTCTCACATCTCTTCTCTACACGACAACTGGCTTTAATTATTAATTGCATTTTATGATTGTTGTTTTTTCCACTCATCTTTGGTATTTTAAATTATAGTCAATTACTGTCAGTTGAACGGTGTTGTAGAGTAAGAGTTTGTGTGCGTGTGCGTGTGTGTGTGTGTGTGTGAGAGAAAGAAAGAAAGAGAGAGAGAGAGACTGAGGGAGAAATCGGCATTGTTAACACTCCCTTGCTCAGGGTATGTCCACACTCACACACCATTCCCAACCACATACTGTACAGTAATTGTATGCTGTGAGTCCTTTCCAACTAAGGTAATGTTACAATACACTTGTAAACTATTCTGAGTGAAAATGAGGTGTAATGATTGTTAAGCGTTTGGGATTGGAAAGAAAAGGGTTTGAAATGCATGAAAACAAAGTGGCAATTTCACACCAGTTATTGTGTGATTGCAAAACAACAGATGCCCTGTTCCTCCAGTCCTGGAGAGTGTTCATGGACTCAGATCTCAGAGAACCTTCTTACTAGCGCCATCTAGAGGCTGAAGTGGTAACCTGCTCTCACTGTGTGAAGACATGGTGAGTATTCAGTAGTGATTTTCATTTAGGAAAGGATTTAATTTGAGGAAAACAGGTGTCTGTAAATGATACTGTTTATTACAACCTTTAATGTTTATGTTATCACTTTTTTAATTGTTATCACTGAAGCATGCTGCACATCCAAAGACTAAAGTCTCAATATATTAATCTTCATCATGTTCAGATTCATAAAGCTCTTACTGTCTCGTTGTGGGGGAGAATGCAGCAGGTTTATATATATATATATTATTATTTTTTTTAAGGGAGATTCATTAATTCACAGGCAGAGCCAAGCAAATGTATATCTGAACAAAAGCCATTATTCTCAACCATTTGGAGAGATTTGCTCAGATGAAAGTGGTCTATTGTGGTGAGGTGTTTGGTATAAATAGTCTTCCCAGAGTGTTTTTAATGTGTTCTCTCTGACAAGTGTTCTGATGGAGGCAAGTTGTTCTGGAGACTCACGACTGAAATGAGAGCTGTGAAACTCTAATTTAAATCTATTTACACCGCTTGTGTAAATCACTTGAAATAATTGTCCCTTTTTTGTTTGTGAAGATGCTTTTAGCTATTTACGGAACGTTTTCAGGTGTCGAAACTAATCTAGGCTCCTCTTTTCTGGGTGAGTCAGGTGTTTTTTCAGTGTGAGGAAAGGGGTCTGTGGGAGAAAAATGACTTCAACAAGATCAGGGTTTAGCGCTTAAGTCTACATTTGCATGGCAAATGGGATTTCATTATAACCCATTGAATGGTTCACACCAAAATAGCCTTCTCACAGAAAGGGGATGAAATGCCAGTGACTCTAAAAGGCCAACTGATCGTCCTCCCTTTGGGTGTTTATGACTAATAATTAATCTCTGGCGCTGTAGCGTGGTGTGTGTGGGAGGGACTGAACATGCAATTAGAGAATTTAAAATAAAACACTTACTAGGAGTGACTACTGAAATTACACTGAAAAAATAAGCCTTTCGCTTCAGCGGTGATTGGGATGTTGTGGCTATACTTTTCTTAGCAGTTGGAGATACCTGGCTGTGCGAATAGAACTGGGTTTGGAGGTTAAGAGATAAGGCGTAAGTATCAATATCCTGCCCATATGTTATTGTTGTGTGTCCGTTATTTGTTTGCTCTCAAAACTTTTCTTTATCTCCATATCTCAGGAGAAAAAATCTTCTGTAAACAGCAGGGGGGAGGCTGGCGGAGGTAAGTAGGTACAGTAAGTAAGTAAAACTTGATGTACAGTACAGGCCAAAAGTTTGGACACACCTTCTCATTCAATGTGTTTCCTTTATTTTCATGACTATTTACATTGTAGATTCTCACTGAAGGCATCAAAACTATGAATGAACACATGTGGAATGATGTATTTAACAAAAAAAGTGTGAAATAACTCTAAATATGTCTTCTATTTTAGATTCCTCAAAGTAGCCACCCTTTGCTTTTTTGTTGTTAATAAAATAATTTTTTGTTGTTGTTAATAAAATATATAATAATAATATTATATATATATATATATATAATAACATATTATTATATTTAATAATATTATTATATATTTTATTAACAACAAAAAAGCAAAGGGTGGCTACTTTGAGGAATCTAAAATATAAGACATATTTAGAGTTATTTCACACTTTTTTGTTAAATACATAATTCCTATGTGTTCATTCATAGTTTTGATGCCTTCAGTGAGAATCTACAATGTAAATAGTCATGAAAATAAAGGAAACACATTGAATGAGAAGGTGTGTCCAAACTTTTGGCCTGTACTGTATATAGCGCCTTTCGTACATGAAATGCAACTCAAAGCACTTTACAATAGGGTTAGGGTTAGGTCAAAATAAATCAGAGCATGGGCTCATTGTGAGGCAGGAACCGAATGAGGAACGGTGTGTTCGGCTGTTCCACGCATTACACTGAGCCCGTCCTCCGATTTCTACCTCCGGCAGCCTCCCCGGGTCAACAGATATCATAGACTAGAGTGCTCCAACAACAAACAACACCATTACTCTAATGTGTGTGCTATATATTCACACCCAAAACGTGTGTGAGAGGCAGAGAGAGAGAGAGGTGGTGGGCTATTTTGGCCAGACTGGGGATGACTGACCGGATGACTGGAGGAAGGTTCTAGATGGACGCCCCAGGCTCTTAACCTGTGGATCGGGGGGCCAGGGGGGGTCCAGTAATCTGCAGGGGGGCTATTTTAAAGCCTCCTGTCTGAGCCCCCCGCGCTGGTACAGAGCCCAGCCTCTCTGCGTGTGATAAGCACCGCGGTTGCCCGTGGAAACAGACCATCAACCAAGGACACACATGGGAGTCTGGCATCAGACAGACATCAGACAAACGGGGCGGACGGAATCCACCGCAATCCACCGGGCATACGAAGCCCCCCCCCCCCCCCTACCCCACACACACATTTTTCATTTTTGCCGCAGTGTGGTTTCGTCACGGAACATGTGTCCAACTGAAGCCGCTCGTTCTCCA
>NC_137678.1:50705369-50737869 GCF_963989245.1 Nansenia antarctica | reverse complement strand
TCTCTCTACCTTCTAACTTTTCAGACTCAAAACTCCACACTCTGTTCAGTCATCACTCTCTCTCTCTCTCTTCTCTTTTTTCCTCTGTATTCTATTCGTTTCTTTTCTTCTCTCTCTCTCGGCTTCTCTCTCAGAATAATCTCTAAAATCATCGGGGCCTACAAAGTGACTCCTCTCCCTTGACCTCTGTGAAAGAAAGAAAGGAAGAATGGAGAAGAAGAAGCCGTCGGGTTCATTTGAAGTGGATAATCCAGAGAGAGAAAAAAAAAGCCTTGTTTTTCTCCCTCACCCAGGGAGGCAGGCGGTGGGTGTGTCTCCTTCCCGCCTGCTTGTCGATCAAACGGCCGTTCGCACGCACGTTGTTTCATAACTCGTCTTTTTAATGTACGAAGCTGTGCTTGTTTTTTCCCGACTGTCAGTTTCCGCTTTGGGTTTTAAAAGAGTGAAATGTGGTGTGAACGAGGAGGGGGGTGGGGGGGGAAGGGAGGGGAAGGGAGGGGAGGAGAGAGAGAGAGAAGGCACGTCGATGGCGCGCTACTTCTGTAGGGGTGCTGCTGCTCTTTTAAGTGGAGTGAAGTGGAAACAGGCACTTGGGCAGACGGTTTTGGACCGGGCTCGCTGCTCTGTGTGGTTCCCCGTCAGGGTCTTTTAAAGTCAGAGCTCCCGCTGACCTTTCCCGGGCAGTGTGGGTAATATCGTGACATTTCCGCCCGCCGCGCCGAAATTGTTTCTCTGACCTTCCCTGCTCGTTGGATCATCAGTGGACTTGGCGAGGGGGGCCGTTTCAAAAAACCACCACCCTCGCCCCCCCCCCGCCACCCCACCACCCCTCCCCCTTGACAAAATGAGAAACTGATAGCTTTCTGGAGCCACAACAACAACTCCCGCTCTCGGAAAAACACAGCCACCTAGATACGTCAACAAGACGAGGCAGCCCAGGAGGAATGGAGGATTAACCTAGGGGGATGGGGGGGGTTTCAACGTTTGGCCTTTGAGTGATGATACAGTGATACCTCACTGACAACAACCCCTCAAACCCTCACACCACTTACGTATTATCTAACATCTCTCGTCTATGATAGACGCTTTACCCAGAACAAGAAGGGAGGGGGGACAGAGGGAGAGGGAGGGAGACATGGGGAAGTGGTGGAAGAGAGCGCCACAACAAGCTCTGGAGAGGAGTGGGGAAAGAGAGGGAGGTTGGAAAAGGGAGGGGGGGGGGAGGAGAGGGAGGGAGGGGAGAGAGTGGGAGGGGGAGAGAAGGGGAGGGGGAGAGGAGAGGGAGGGTGGGAGAGAGTGGGAGGGGGAGAGAAGGGGAGGGGGAGAGGAGAGGGAGGGTGGGAGAGAGAAGGAGAGAAAAACAGCTGGAGGCTTCGTATCGAGCTCCACTTCTGTGGAATAGCCTGCCTGCCCTTGTTAGGCGATCAGCGACAGGTCCCACTTTTAACACCAACCTCGACACTCATCTGTAGAGCTGCATATGGTTGCCCGTAGCAACGCCACCATTGTCAAGATTATCGGGTAACCATATGCTTTTATTTCTTGATGTGTTTGCGTATGTGTTTGTGGTACAACTGTGGTTTGTACAGTATTTGGTGTTCTGTACAGTGGGTTGAGACCTTGCTGAAAATGCACTTCACTTGAGAGAGACAGAGGCAAGATATAAAACAATCGGAAACCTCCTGAGAGGAGGCCCTTACCTGCCGAGTAACCTTGACAGTTCACTCCAGAGAGAGGCAGGTGAGTGTTCTGGCTGGAGATGAAGGTGCCTGGTGGAAAGTGCTGCTTTCCGCTTCTAGAACCCTCTCTGAATATGTACCAATGTATGGTAAAGGAGAATTGTCAGAAGAATACATTGATGTATGATCATGTGAGAGACCCATGAGGGCAGAATGCATTGATGGGGGGGAGTAACCAGCTTGTTGTTATCCCAGAAGCCCTAGAGGGTTAGAGGACTCACTGTACCTCCATCTGCACGGTGCATATAGAACATATAGAACATATATATATATAGAACATATCCATACCACAGAAAGGTCAGTTTCTTGCTTCAAAAACGAAACATGATTTCTGGAATGCTAATATTTCATTAACTCCACTGAAAAAAATCCACCCAACTCAAACACAAAATCTGCATTTTACAACTAAGTGTGGTGGTGAGTGTACCCATCTCCAGCAAGCCGTTTTAAGAGTCTCTTCATAGCATAATCTCTTTGATCTCGGACTAATATGTGTCCTTAACCCTCCTTGATCCAGATGGAGAAGAGAAGAGGCAGGCGAAGAGGCCTCTCCATAACGCCACATTTGAAATTCATATCGCAGCCCCTCTCTCCTTCTCCTGGTTCCTGCTACTTTCCAAAGCACCATGCTGGGACTTCAGAGTCCATTTAAAACTACGTTTTTTGAGAGCCTGTTTTCTGGCAGCGGTCCTGGGTTTTTGAATTCTCTCATTGGTATTCCTGCTTTAGTGTAGTTGTTGTTGACTGAAGAAAAAAGCCATTACCCTGCAGACCGGCTGCCAATATCTGTGCTCCAGCTTGCGAACAGCAGGGTGCTCGAACACCCTATTACCTCCAGCCACCACCATACTCCGCATGTTCAGCATGTACACGCACGCCGTATATCTCACGAGGTGGCTATCTTCATACACGCTGAGCCGTTCACTTTTCCAATTACCTGTCCTACGCGTTCCTATTCCTCGCTATCGATTTGCGTTGACCTCGTTCGTCGTAAACGCAATGTGTTTTTTAATGAAGGAGGGTTTTGTCTGAATGTAGTTCAATTATCAGGAAGTGTTTAAGATGCGCAACCAAAACGCAGTGGTTTGTTACACAACCCAATTACACCCAAGGTTTGCTCCGGTTCTGAGAAGCCTGATGGCAGTGTACGGTACGTGGTGAGAGAGGACAGGCGTGTCATTGGGCCCTGGCCAATCTCCACATGACAATGGGAGGCACAGATAGGGGGGGGGATGCCATTTCTGGGGGGGAAAAAATGTCCCCCACTTCCTGACAGCCTTTCTACTCTGCAAGTAGGTCACTTCAAAAGAAGTTTTGTAATGAGCGAAGCACAGTTCTATCATGGGCTGCCACATTACCACCCCCCCCTCCCCAACCACCCCTTCCAATCGACAAAATGACAGCATGAGCTGAACGGAGAGGAAATGAGTGTGTGTGTGTGTGTGTGTGTGTATATGTATGTGTATGTGTATGTGTATGTGTGTGTGTGTGTATTTACAGTACGTACATTTCCCCATCGGCTTTCTCTTTTTCTCTCTCTCTCTCTCTCTCTCTCTCTCTCTCTCTGAATTGTCATGATAGCATTCTGGCTGTTATTTAATAAAAGATGCCTCTGCTTGGTGTGCAGCAGACAGACAAAGGCACTTTCATAATGATAGATTCACCCAGCTAATGAGGCCCGCAGGGGGGCGGCGTGCCTCTGAACAGGCTCCATCCCTCTCTCCCTCTCTCCCTCTCTCCTCCTCTCTCCCTCTCTCCTCCTCTCCCTCTCTCCTCCTCTCCCTCCGCCTCTCCTACTGAGCACCGTAAAAGGGGAACACACACTCCATGAACCGACACACACCGCTCCGTGAACTAAACACACACCCCGTGAACCGTCACACACTCCGTCACACACTCCAGGAGCTCTCTAATGCTCCGTCACATCGTACCAGGTGGGAGACAGTTCTCACGGAATGGAAACGAGGAACGGTATCAAACACGTGTGCACTGCACGCGCTTCCTCCAGGTTTCTACCTCCGGCGGCCTCACATGGTGAACACTGACGTGTGTTGTGTACAACTTCAGTCACACACACACACCACACACTCGTTCTCTTGTTCCGTGTCCATCAGTGGAGGTAGGAGGTAGGAACCGGAGGACGGGCGCTCATTGTAAGTGCATTGAAAGAGGTATTAAAGTATGGCATCAAACGTGTGCTTCGCTGTTAGCCAGCGGACTGGCAGCAGTTTAAGTTCTAATATTAGACTTTATTTTTTCTCTCTCTTTGAGGCGCAGCGGGAGCGTGAGCTGGTGCCTTCACGAGTGTGTGACGTCTGGGGGAATTAGCGAGAGAGAGCTTTGAGGGCCCGTCGTTCTGCGGTGCGGAAAGCAATCTGTCAGCGCGGTATTAGGGACGGATATTTCCCCACGTAACTGTGATTGGTACACACTGAGTATGCCTACATGAAAGGAGAGTCAACGTCAATGGGGATGTGGGGGGGGGGGGTAGAGATAATGAGAGGGAGGGAGAGAGGGAGAGAGAGAGAGAGAGAGAGAGAGAGAGAGAGAGAGAGAGAGAGAGAGAGAGAGAGAGAGAGAGAGAGAGAGAGAGAGAGAGAGAGAGAGAGAGAGAGAGAGAGAGAGAGAGAGAGAGAGAGAGAGAGAGAGAGAGAGAGAGAGAGAGAGAGAGAGAGAGAGAGAGAGAGGAGGGTAAGAAAGGGATACTATTGTCAAAGTATGAACAATGTGAATTCTGGGATATTCCAAAACACTATCTACTGTAACACTAGTCTAACGCCACGTCTTTTCCCTTGAAATGAACAGATGTAGAATCAGAACACTGACGATGTGTTACTACAGTACACACAGCACCTCTCTGCTTTCTCCTCCTCTTCCAGGCCAGTGGGCAGAGGGTGTTCAGTCGCTAGCATTAGAGTTAAACCCTCGGCCCTGGGCGGCCCAGATAAGAGATACTCTACCACTGCTCCCACTATGTCTGCTTCCTTTATCCCATAATTCCTTGATTATTTCTCCCAAAACAATCTGGCCCTATCTCCCTATCTCAATAACGGCAGCGCGTCAACTCGCGATAACAAATGTAAAGACCCCCCCCCGCCCCCTCCCCCGGCCTTATCTGTGTGCCCTTGGAATAGGACTGGAATACGACCTTTCTGAACAGAATCTGTGCTGCTGCACGGTAAGGTCCAATCAGAAGGGAGGGGATCAGTCACACTACTAGACCACATAAGGCCAGCTAAGGTGAAGGGATCTGGACATGGGGAGTAAGACCTCTTCATCCTCTCTACCCCCCTATAGAGTTTCTCCACTGTAAATAATAACAAAATCATTGAAGGACCTTAATTCTTCCTTCTTCTGCCAATAATAATAATAACTTTTATTTGTATAGCGCTTTTCCTGCAAACGTTGCAGTTCAAAATACTCCAATCGTTATATAGTCTTAATTTAATTATTTTGTCATTTAAAGGCAATATTAAAACGATTGGTTTTCAGTCTTGACTTGAACATATTTGCTGAGATTGCATCCCTAATGTAAACTGGCAGTGCATTCCACAATCTGGGTGCATAAATTGAGAATGCAGCCTCACCAAATCTCTTCTTTTGTACATGTGGTACACAGAGAAACCCAGCTTCAGAAGCCCTGAGAGCTCTATTGGGCTGATATGCTATTAAAAGTTCTTTCAGATATTCTGGTGCTGTGCCAGTGAGAGCTTTATAAACAAGCAGTGGCCCCTGGCACTAGCACAGATGACTTTTTCTTCCTGATCGATAGATGATTCACTTAATCAGACAAATGTATTTGTTGTAAGTCGCTTTGAACAAAGGCCTCTCTGCCAAAACCCGAAAAATATAATGTAATGTGATGACAATACGCTGGTAAAGTGATTCGCATCACAATCACATAATACCATGATGAAAATATCTGGAGACAAACATAGCAAGCTTCTATAAGATACTGTCATTATGGCTATTTAAGCTAGATTGTTAAAGGTGATCAAATATTTGGTAGCTGATAACATGACATGTGTGCTAGTTAGTACAAATAACTAACCCTAACCCGAACGTGACCAGTCTTTAATAGAGCTGAAAATCCATTTTTAGAAATAAATCTTCTAACCTGCTCAGTTTTACACACTGTGTCCTGCAGTGGCGGACTCAGGCTGTTTGAAGGGCACGGGCGAAAACAAAAAAAGGGCACTTACTGCACAACATGGGACCCCATCAGTGCACATGGTCAAGTTTAGACCATTGGAAGGGCAGCCAATAGGGCACATCCTCTAATTGTTGCCACTCAAAAGGGCACTTTAGTGCGACGTTTTCAACTGTGAGGGCACATGGTCAAGTTTAGACCATTGGAGGGGCACCAATAGGGCACGTCCTCTCATTTTCGCCACTCAAAAGGGCATTTTTTCTACTCAAAAGGGCACTTAAGAGAGACGTTTTTCAACCGTGGGGGCACCAGGAGGGGCGGTCGCCCCCCCTGCCCCCCCCTGAGTCTGCCAGTGGTGTCCTGTCACTGTGATGATGGGGAAAGTGAAATAATAATAATGAAGAGACATTAAATGAAGTCTACATTTGGCAGCCAAATCAAAATGGTCATGTCAGTTTTACAGCGATGAAAGTTTGTTTGGGTGTTGTTCCACAGTACCAGCGTAGAGAACGACACCTGTGAAGGGTTCTCTTTCTCTCTATAGCAGTTATGCAATATCATAGGCATATAACCCAGAATGCATCTCCCTCTGCTTGCCATCACCAGCCCCTGAGCGATCGCTCACCTTGAGTACCTCTTTGTAATAATAATAATAATCCATCGTTTCTTTCTTATGCTGTCTGAAAGGAGATCCTTAAAGGAGAGGAATGTAAATTTTTCCCGGAAAATCTGCCACCTCAGGCCACGTGCAGTGAAATGTAGTTACATCTCACAAACAGCAACATCCTCAGTCCCTAATAATAATATAACCCTACTGAAATTGACTTGCACTTGTCTGACATTAGCTGTTGTGTTTCTGCATGCCTGCACGATTCAAAGAGGCAGATACCAGATGCAGAAAGATGAGAATCGGTACTTCCCCTCCCCTAGAACACCACCCCGGGCCTTACCGAGATGTTTAAATATGCAAAGTGAGGAGCGTAGAAACCCAGATTTTAGAAAGCTTTTTTTTTCAAAACACTGTTCGTAAATGAAACATTTCTTTCAAGACCCTGATTGCTACCGATTCAACCTAGTAATTACCTCCATTATGAAGCTTTTAGACAGCTTGAACATTATATAAAGGACTTTCATATAATATAAAATAAATAAATAAAATAATATAAATAAATAACTTTATTTGTATAGCGCTTTTCCTGCAAACGTTGCAGCTCAAAGTGCTTTAATCATTATATCATCTTAATTTAATTATTTTGTAACTTAAATGCAATATTAAAAGGATGGGTTTTTATAATCTTAATTTAATTATTTAGTCATTTAAAGGCAATATTAAAAAGATGGGTTTTTAGTCTTGACTTGAACATATTTACTGAGGTTGCATCCCTAATGTAAACTGGCAGTGCATTCTACAATTTGGGTGCATAAAATGAGAATACAGTAATAATGGGAACCCTAACTCCCTCCTAGTATACTCTGGGCTCACGCCAGTCTGTAGTCACTCTACAGGCTGCTGGTTTGACAGTTTGTTTGTTGTCCCATCCTAACATGTCTGCCTGTCCTCCGTCAGGAGAGGTGAAACCCAGTCCTGAAACACACACGCTGACAGACGCCACCACCCTCACTCCTCATTCTGAATGACACCGGCGTCACCTGTCTACCGGGAGCTCATGGGTAAACATGAGGTGTGTACAGGCAGCAAGGCGCGGGGGTAAAGGGGGGGTAGAGGGGGATAGAGGCGGGTAGACACACACTCCGCAATAAGGCTACACAAGCTGTGAGACAAGCCAAAACTGGCTACTATAAGGAGAAGTTCACAGCTTGTGGCTCAGACCCCAACGCCTTTTGGAAAACAGTGAGAGAACTGGAGAACAAACCTTCGACCCTGCCTGTGTCACTTAATGTAGACAACCTTGTAGTCACAGATAAAAGTCTGATGGCTGACATTTTTAACCGTCACTTTACAAATTCTGGTCTTGTTCCAGGTCCTCCTAACCCCGCTCCTATTCCAACGAGCCCTTTGCCTCCAAGCCCCACTCCCCTGCTACACTCACCCTCCAGTCCTGTTTGCCCTCCTAGCCCCCACCCCCACGCTCACAGTTTTTCCCTCAGGCCTGTCTCAGTAGGTGAGGTCCTAAAGGAACTGACCTCTCTGGACCCCCCAAAAACTGCCGGGTCAGACGAGCTGGCGGCGTTCTTTATTAAAACTGCCGCCCCCATCATCGCAGCCCCCCTAACAGACCTGTTGAACCTCTCCCTTCTTTCAGACAGTTTACCTGCCGAGTGGAAAGAAGCGATTGTGCTCCCACTGTTTAAAGGTGGTGACAAGGCTGACCCAAATTGTTATAGGCCCATTTCCATCCTGCCCTGTCTGTCTAAGTTATTTGAGAAACTTGTCAACAAACAACTCACTACTCATCTGCATGTGTATAACTTACTTTCTGGGGCGCAGTCTGGCTTTCGCGCAGGGTACGGTTGTGTTCCAGCAACCCTAAAGGTACTCAACGACATCACTTCTGCGTTAGATGCTAAGCAGCACTGTGCGGCAATATTTATTGATTTGGCAAAGGCTTTTGACACCGTTGACCATCCCACTCTACTGAACAGACTGAGTAGCATCGGGGTTACTAACCACTCACTAACCTGGTTTTCTCATTACCTCTCTCACCGGGTGCAACGTGTGAGGTTTGAAAACCTTCTCTCTCACCCCCTCCCAGTCACCAAGGGTGTCCCTCAAGGTTCCATACTTGGTCCCACTCTGTTCTCTATATACATCAACAATATCCCCCTGGCTGCTGGAAATTCACTCATTCACTTATATGCTGACGACACTATTCTCTATGCCACTGGTCCCTCCCCTGACTCTGTACTAACAACTCTCCAGGATAGCTTCCTCCAGATCCAACAGGCCTTCACCCACCTCAAACTGTCCCTTAACACTTCCTAGACCAAGTTCATGTGGTTCAACCGTAAAGGCACCACACCCCCCCCAGCCACCATCATTACCACCTGTGAGGGAGCTATCCTGGAGCAGGTCACGGTGTATAAATACCTGGGAATTTGGTTAGACAGCTCACTATCTTTCTCAGACCACATCTCAAAACTACAGACCAAGATTAAGGCCAAACTTGGCTTTCTCTATAGAAACCGTCACTCCTTCACTTCATCCGCTAAACGCACCCTCATTCAAATGACCATTCTCCCTATGCTCGACTACGGCGACACAATCTACAGGTCTGCATGCAAAGCTACACTCTCCACGCTCGACACACTGTATCACTCCGCCATCCGGTTCGCCACTAACGCCCCCTACAGTACCCACCACTGCACTCTTTACTCCCTGGTCAACTGGCCCTCCCTTCACACCCGCCGTCACATGCACTGGCTCACCCTCATCTATAAAACCCTCCCCCACCTATCACCCCCCTATCTGTGTCTCCTGCTTCACCCTCTGCCTGTCACTCGCAACACCCGATCCTCACTCCACATCCAACTAAACATTCCCAAATCCACCACTTCCCTTGGCCGTGCATCATTCCAGTTTGCTGCCCCCTCTGACTGGAATGCTCTGCAAAAACCCCTCAAACTGGATAAACTCTATCTCCCTCTCTGCCTTCAGACTCACTATTTCAGACACCCTCACTGATTCCTGCACATGCCTGTAGGGCAGCACTTGTATTCATTCCCTTTACACACCCCCTCTGTCCACCTGCACTTGTTTTTATGCCCACATACGCTCATGTCTGCTCATTCTCTGCTTTTAAGCTTTTCTGTGTTAATGTTAATACTGTTTTCTAATGTTTGTTGGCCTGTTTCGTAAGTGCTTATTGCTGTTGTTGTATTTGGTGGCTGTGTCTCAGTGGTTATTGTTGTACCGTATTTATGTTTGCTTGACTGTGTCTCAGTGTGTATCGTTGTATTGGTTTGTTTACTGGCTGTCTTAGTGTCTATGTTGTATCGCTGTGTTGATTGGTTGTGTCCCAGCGCTTATTGTTGTATTATTGTCTTTCCTGACTGTGTATCAGTGCTTACTGCTGTATTGTTGTGTTTGCTTGGCTGTGTCCCAGTGCGTTTTGTTGTATTGTATTGTCTTGTGTTGCCTGTCTGCTTTTTGGCTGTGTCCCAGTGCGTTTTGTTGTATTGTATTGTCTTGTGTTGCCTGTCTGCTTTTTGTGCTTACTGTTGTATTCCATTATTGATGTCCGTTAGTGCTTTTGTTGTATTGTTTGTGTTACATGCATGTGTTTAATGCTTATTGTGCTTTGTTTTTAACATGTTTTATCTTTCAGCCCCCCTCCCCTTTCCCCTTATTGCAGGCCGGCATTGTAAATAAGAATGTTGTTCTTAATTGTCTCGCCTGGTAAAATAAAGGTAAAATAAAAAAAACACACACACACACACACACACACAACCACACAACCACACACAACACTGTCAGGATCATCTCTCTGGACCCCTCGGTACACACACACACACACACACACACACACACACACACACACACACAACACTGTCAGGATCATCTCTCTGGACCCCTCGGTACACACACACACACACACACACACACACACACAACACTGTCAGGATCATCTCTCTGGACCCCTCGGTACACACACACACACACACACACACACACACGCACACGCACACACGCAAACACACCTGCCCTACTGGTGACACGGAAAGTCATTCTCAAATAAGCTCTCCTGCTGGCCGTATCGACTGCTGACCCTGTCTCCTAATCTGCCTTTGTGTATTTCTTCTTCTGCTCCGGGTGCCAAAAAGTTGTTCTTGTTTTATCTTATTGTCTGACCAGAATCCTTAAATAGTAGTTGACATCAGCGGCTCAGACAAAACAAACAAGGTAAATGCTCATCCTGTCTGCATGCCGATGGGAAAGTTTCGCCTGTATGTCAACAGTAGCTACCTTCTCTGGGTTGTTCCAGTTAAAATGTGTTGTTTACTGATTTATTGCCATGCTCAACTTGTCAGTCAATTGTTGGAATTTGGTATTTTTGCTCTAGGCACAAATACCAGCAATTAGGGGTTATGTGTCTTGCTCAAGGGCACATGCAAGCTACCTCCTGAGGCGGGTATTGAACCAGCGACCCCCCTTTGCTGCAGTAAAGTCGTAACCCAGGGACTCACAATTTCACTGACATCTTTTCAATGGACTCCAAATATTCTCACATTTCCATGTCATTCAAACACTTGAAAAGATCATCAAAATGCTCTCAAAGTATTTGTAGCCTGGAGCAGTGGAGGAGACTGGTTTAGAATCTCCTCCTACACCTCACTCTCTCTCTGGTCTGGGCTCCAGGCATACCCATAACCCCCTGGTATCTGTTTAAATCAACAAAAAATCATCTTAATAAACATCCACTAACCACTGAACACACTGGTGTATTTGCTTTTTTTCTGCTTTTTTAAAAGCTCTTATACGACTTCAGCCTGTGTTCACCGAAAAGCCTTTGATCGTCCATTCCCATGATGAATATTCATAGCGATGATGGTAATCTTGTCAACTCCCGTGTTTGGGTTACGGAGCAGTTAGTTTTTCTAATTGCTGCCATGAATAAATCTTGTTGACACACTGACTCATATTGCATGTATTGCGTGCGAGTGGGTTACAGAGACGGGGGGGACGGGGGGACGGTCAGGAGGAGGGCTATCTATGACAGGGGGGGATGATCTACGTATGTCCGCTGACAGGCCCCTGGCAGCTGCTCTGCTATCGGAGTGACTGACGGGCTAGGGGGCTAGCGGCAGGAGCCTTAAATCTTCCCACTAGCGAAGCGGTGGAATCTTGTGATTATTCTTTACCACAAACCCCTCGGTCGCATAAACCACACAGGGGTTGTTGACAGGCGGGCTACAGGCCCAGGGAGGTGCACCACGTCACCAGGGGGGGTACGACACTCCTGTCACTGGGTAGACGTACGACGGTCGGTGGCCCCTCAGACCCTGACCGTGGATTACTCTGCCCGTCACTCACGGACAGTCAAGGTTAGGATTAAAGCTGGATTAGCTGTCCCCCCACCGGACGAGTGAGTGAGTGAGTGAGTTTTGGGCCATAATTCATTCCGTACATGGATTTATTCATGGAGGAAATAAGGACATAGGCCGATAAGGGTAGAGGGTTGGGACTGGCCCAAACGGACAGACGGTCGCGCACACAGCACGTCAAACAGAGTTGGATAGAGTAGTGAACCTCTGAACGTTTCCTGAGGGGGACATGCCCCTCTGACTACACAACAACCTCCTGTCCTTCAGCAGTACCCCGCCACACCTCCCCTGCCTCATCTGGGAAAGGAAGCTCAGCGCTGGTACCAAAGACATTCTACACCAGGGGTCACTGTTGAACTAAAGCAACCCATCTTTCTCTCTTTCTCTCTCCTCTCTCCTCTCTCTCTCTCACCTTCCCTCCCTGTCTCTCTCGTTCACTCGAGAAGATTTACCATGAGAGAGGAAGAAAAAAAAGGAAAAAAGATTTCATATCTAGGTCACCTGAAATCATCTAATCTTTGGAAGGGAAAGGAAATATTTATTGACCGGGGGGGGGGGGGGTGAGTGACTCACACTGCGAAAACCGTTCGAAATGAGAAATCAGGAATGAATAATTGAGTTGCATTGAGATGCATCAGCAACACAGACGAGACGGTAAAGCGAGCTAAGTTGTTACCTTGTCAAAAGGGCCGTGGGAGGAAGGGAAGCCGAGAGGAACAAGGGCCTGTGTGCCATTAATTGGTGTCGGATAGGGGTTGGACAGGGGTCTGAATGAATTTTGGATCATGTCAATAAAAAGCCTGGTATGGTATCTAGGTCATTGTTGCACTATTGACTTGACTATATTGACTTGACTGGCTTGAACAGTCTTTAGGGTGTAATATCGACTCCTCCTTCCCCCTCATGAGGTGACGATCGACGGCAAAACACAAACCGTCTTTTCTCTCCTTTCAATACTCACACCTGTGTCAGCGATATTCACTTCAAGTCCGTTCTATCAAGCTTTACAGGAGTTCCTACAAAATGCTACCGGATGACACCGACACACTACCTGTGTAGACTGTAGTAATATGAAAGCATAATGTGTTGATATACCCTGTCTGACAGTGATGTAATACTTTACTCTGAGCCCAGGAAGAGGATAAGCGGGGGGGGGATCAATGAAAGCCTTTAGACGGGTCCTCTGTGTGAGAGGAATACAGAAGAGAGGGCTTCTGGGAAACTTTAACTGGAGCCGTCCACCCAATCATTCAGAGCCGCCGGGGGGTGAGCTTCACTCCCCTCTCTGTCCATCTGGTGGGAGTGAGAGATCTGTCTTCAACGCCGACCCGGACGATCGTGGCCAATGAGGGGCTGAACTGTGGCCGCCAACACGACCTATGAGGTTGTGAATACCAATAGGAGGGTGTTTAGTTTCGAGCCCTGGCCCCTGCCAACCTCTACACCCCTCCCTCTCAGCCTCTTGCCCTTTTTGGCTCTCTCCCTGCACGCTCTCTGCACCGCTCTGCCCCTCTCGCACTGCGGGGCGTGCTCTCTGACTCTGACGGCCCTGCCGACGCTGTAGCCACCCCAGGGTGTCGCGTTCGCTCTTTTTGGCTCTCTCCCTGCACGCTCTCTGCACCGCTCTGCCCCTCTCGCACTGCGGGGCGTGCTCTCTGACTCTGACGGCCCTGCCGACGCTGTAGCCACCCCAGGGTGTCGCGTTCGCTAACAACCCCCCCATCAAGACCAAGGCCTCTCGATCCACAGTCACAATGGCTGGATGTGCTTTCTTTCTGTCCTTGGGCAAGACACTTAACCCCAAATTGCTCCCAATGAGCGGGCCGGCGCCTTGCATGGCAGCTTGCCGCCATTGGTGTGTGAATGTGTGTGTGAATGGGTGAATGGGTGAATGAGAGGCCACTGTAAAGCGCTTTGGAATAAGGCGCTATATAAGTCAGTCCGTTTACCATTTACCATTCTTTCCTGGCTGGGATCAGCCGCGGCTACAGAACGGCCCTCAACACAGAGACTAGAGACTGCAGGCTGAATGGGCCTCTTCAACGGGCTGTGTAAGGTTGAGACGGAGCTATCGGGTTGATGCTCCTTGTGTCGTTGAAATCACTAAATCACAATCTCCAGAGAGGATGTCTGAGAGTTAGGGGGTTAGAAGGTACAACCCCAGTATACATGATTGATGATGTCGAACGAATGTGTAATAAGTATATGTATGGGTATTTCTAAACGGCACGGGAGAATGCACGATTCGGACTGTCGCGAGTCACGACCGTTTTGGGTGTTACAGCGGAAAACCGTCGTTAATATGAAAATATAGTGAGATGTCGGCGAAAGCGGGCGTCACCGCAGATCGATGGTCCCCGTCTCTCTGTGGCTGTCGAAGGAGCTTTGTGGCGTGATGGAGAAGGCGGTCTGGGTGAAAGGACATCAAGCTGCCGGTGTTGATTGCGCGGCAATAATAGCATTGCTCCGCTTTGATAGATGGCGGGGGCCCTGGGACGTCAGCCTGTGACAGATGACTGTGTGATTCTAACTTCCCCCCCCCTCGTCGTCCTGCAGGTCCTGGAGCAGCAGGAGACCACTAAAAGAACCAGGGTTCGAAAGTATAGTTTTAAAAATCGGTGCTTTATAATGATCGTTTTTCTTGAATGCCAAGTGGGCATGACACTTAAGGGACAATCGTATTAGTTCCACTGTGCCGGTTGTTAAACTCAATCAAGCACAGCAGCATATATAAGATATAATTTCCGGGCACAATTTGAAATGCAGGTCTGTTCGAGGCAGTAACAGTGGGAGGCTCTGTTTCAGACGACTGGAGCTGTGTTTAGAAAGTGGTTAAAAGGCCCAGAGTGTGGGAAGGGAAGGCAAGGGGGAGTTATCGCTGAGCCTCCGATATGGAGGGTGGAAAAGGCAAGAAGAGGCACTTGTCCCCGTTTATGGCCAGAAGCAGTCGTACTTCTCACTGGGAGTCTCTAGACTAGAGTGACAGCCCCCAACTATACCGCTGTGATTCCGCCAGCCCCCAACTATACCGCTGTGATTCCGGCTCTATCACTCAGTGTAAAAAGCCCTAAATATATCCTCCAGTCACTGCAGTTGCTGTGTTGTGCTGTGGAGCGGGGGAGAGAGGAGAGCGGAGGGGGGAGAGAGAAGGGGAGGGGGAGGTTCGTTCATTGTTTTAAAGTGAAGCTGCTTGTGGCGACAGTGGGCAAATTGAGTCACATCCTGGCTGTAACAAGGAGTGGGGGGGGGGGTGTCCCTGACATACTGTAAGTACTGTGAGGATACTAGAAAAACACATTAGCGTAGCAGAGGACTGCTTGACATGCCAACAGGCTTATGGGGGCGGGGGGGGCTTGTGTATGGAGCAGTGGAGACTGATGGGAGGTAGTGTAGACGTCTGAGGAACGGGCGGCTCAGTTTGATGCTTGGAATGGAATGAGGAACGGTATCAACCATGTGTTACCATTCCTCTTTCTGGTCCAAGCGTTACAAGAACCCGTCCTTTCGATTTCTACAGACCCTCCACCAGCCTCCCCTTGGTGAGCAGAGTAGACTAGGGAACAATGTATGCATCCTCAGTGACCTCCTTAGATCCGATCCCAATCAGTCAAAATAGGGTGTTGTGTTACACTGTACCAGTTCCCCCCCATTGAAAGGTATGAATAACATGATAGCAGTGGCGGACTCAGGCTGTTTGAAGGGCAGGGGGGGCGAAAAGAAAAAAAGGGCACTTACTGCACAACATGGGACCCCATCAGTGCACATGGTCAAGTTTAGACCATTGGAAGGGCAGCCAATAGGGCACATCCTCTAATTTCGCCACTCAAAAGAGCACTTTAGTGCGACGTTTTTCAACTGTGGGGGCACATGGTCAAGTTTAGACCATTGGAGGGGCACCAATAGGGCACGTCCTCTCATTTTCGCCATTCAAAAGGGCATTGTTGACACTCAAAAGGATGTTTTTCAACCGTGGGGGCACAAGGTTGAAAAACATCCTTTTGAGTGTCAAAAATGCCCTTTTGAGTGGCGAAAATGAGAGGACGTACCCTATTGGTGCATTTCCCCAGGAGCCCCCCTGCCCCCCTCCCTGAGTCCGCCAGTGCATGATAGTACATACTGTAGCCCGAGACGTTGTCTTTTCTGAGAGCATTGTGTGGATAAAGATAAGAGTAGGTTCGCTGAAGTGGTGGTGACTGATTTATTGATGAACTGGGCTTTGTGTGTGTGTGTGTGTGTGTGTGTGTGTGTGTGTGTGCGCGTGTGTGTGTGTGTGTGTGTGTGTGTGTGTGTGTGTGTGTGTGTGTGCGCGCGCGTGTGCGTGAGTGTGGTGTGTATGTGTGTGGTAAAACCAGAACATGTTGGCAGCTACATCTGAATGAATGAATGAATGAATGAATGGTCTTTATTGTCATTAATACAGTACAGGTACCATACAACGAAATTTAGGAGGGGGGGCTCCCCTGGTGCTAGGAAGAAAATACTAAAAACAAGAAGGGAAAAGAGTTGGTTTACATAAATAAAGGCTATATACACTATCCACTATACTATACTACTATACTATACAAATAAAACACTGTGCTGTACTCTATGCTATGCTATAAATATCCTAACATTTCCTATCTCTGAACCTTCTGTACACGAGGGTTGTCATATTGCACATAGTATTATTGCACATTCATTTAAAGTGTCGCAGTTTGCAGGTTTGAAATGTTCACAGTTGTATTTCAGTATTGCACTTGATTACAATCTAGTAGCTGCCATCAAATTGCCTAGATTGTCCAGGGCCTAGAACCTAGGTCTTTGCTGTGTTCAGGGCCTGAATGGCCCTAGGGTAGAAGCTGAGCTTCAGTCTATTTGTCCTTGCGGACATGGTCCTGAACCGCCTGCCTGAGGGCAGCCGAACAAAGTGTTCGTTCCCAGGGTGGGATGGGTCTCTGGAGATCTTGGAGGCCTTCCTGAGGCAGCGTGTGTTGTACAGCTCTTCCAGAGAGGGGAGGGGGGCGCCGATGATCTTTTGGGCCGATCTCACGACTCTCTGTAGCGCTTTCCTCTCTGCGGCTGTGCAGCTGGAGAACCACACGCAGATGCAGTAGGTGAGGATGCTCTCCACTGTGCAGCGGTAGAAGGTCACAAGCAGCTCCTGTCTGAGGTGGTCTTTCCTGAGGACTCTCAGGAAGTAGAGCCGCTGTTGTGCCTTCTTGATGATGGCTGCTGTGTTGGTCTTCCAGGACAGGTCATCCTGTATGTGCACCCCCAGGAATCGGAGAGTTGAGACTCTCTCCACGCTCCCTCCATCGACGAGCAGGGGCTGGACCTCAGATTTTTTCCTCCTGAAGTCCACGATGATTTCTTGGGTCTTTGACTGCTTCAGCAGCAGGTTGTTAACCTTGCACAGCTTGCCCAGCTGCTCCACCTCATCCCTGTACGCCGCCTCGTCCCCCCCCGAGATGCAGCCCACCACGGTGATGTCGTCTGCAAACTTTATGATGGAGTTGCTGGGGTGGACGGGGGTGAAGTCGTAGGTGTAGAGGTTGTAGAGGATGGGGCTTAGCATGCAGCCCTGGGGGGACCCAGTGCTGAGTCTGAGGGCTGTGGAGGTGTGGGAGCCCACCCGCACCCTCTGGGGGCGGTCAGACAGGAAGTCCTTGATCCATGCACAGATGGAGTGTGATAGTCCCAGGACTAGTAGTTTGGTCACTAGCCTGTCTGGAAGGATCAACCATCTGGTTGATCCCTTCCTTTCTTGGCCCCTCCCTGCCCTGGGGGGCCGGCAGGAGAGAGACGGACCCTTGATGACCCTTGACCCTTGATGAGGCAGCAACGTCCAGCAGACGGCAGTCAAACAACCACAACAACAAATGGCGCGAAACACAGTCATTCACAATCACAATCAGAATCGTTTTTATTACATAAATGGAATGGTAAATGGACTGCACTTATATAGCGCCTTTTATACAAAGCGCTTTACAACGGCCTCTCATTCACCCATTCACACACACATTCACAATCACACACCAATGGCGGCAAGCTACCTTGTGATCATTAGACGGCGGCTCTACCAAAAAAAAGTACATTGATAAAGTAATAAAGTGATGGATTTTACAGTGGCTTCAATAGTGCAAACATGCTGTGCAGAGGATGTTGATATGAAATGCAATATAACACAATACAGTACGGTACCAAATGAGTCCAATGGTATACAAGTAATCCATTAGTGTGCAGTATTTATTATTCTGCAATATGTTCATTTCCGCAGTGAGCGTGGGGTTTGCTGAGGGGTGGCAGACCCTTGCACCCTCCCAGTGCATTTCCCCAGCAGCCTGATAGTTTGGGGGAAATAGCTGTTTATCAGCCTCTGGGTTTTAACCCCAAGGCTTCGGTATACCGTTTCCCCGACGGCAGCTCGAACAGTCCATTTGACCGACCGATGGCCTGAAGCGAACAGGCTGTGTTGAGTTACTCTCCCTTTCTTATATCAAGACACGTGCAACTGTTAGACCTGCCAAATTCCCAACAATACCAATACACTCTATCGAACAGAGCTACAATGAGCATCCCTGTATCTGATGACACAAAGCGTTCTGTCACTGTCAGCTCCGATTATCCTCTTGGCACCATCAAGCTGCCTCACTTTATTCCTGGAAGCATTTAATTGCCTTGAAATTACCGCTGTCAAAATCGTTACATCAAGTTGTAGCCAGTGGGGGAGGTTGTGGGAGGTAGGAAAGCAGGAAGATGGGCTCATTGTGATGCATGGAATGGAATGAGGAATCATATCAAACTGATTCCATTCCGGCATTCCATTCCATGTGTTACAATGAGCCCCCCGTCCTCCGATTTCTACCTCCACCTGCCTCTCCTGGTCGCTGCATAGGTCCCAGAGGCAGCATCACTGTTACGTGTTATGTAGGTTATACAACAGTTAGTTCCGACCAAGTAATTTGATTGGACAAGAGGCATTCCATGAGTGCTGATATACAGTATAACAGCACTGGGACTTTTAACTATATGTATCACTCCGCCGCACAGATGTTCTACTAAATAACCGTTAATTAGACTACTAGATGTTTGTGTTCAGGTTACTAGGCAACAGTCCATTTGAAGTTCAGTTGCGGAACTATTTTTTGTTAATTTTTATGATTAAATAGGCCTGCGGCCTCGTACCTACGACCGAATCACAGTCGTGCTGATATTCAGTATAACAGCACTCCCTCTCGTGTGATATTGCTTAAATAATGTATTCGCCAACAGACTGTGTTCACCCTCTGATACAGTTCATGAGGACTCTCTCACTTACACACAAGCACACATGATCACCCTCCCTTCAGACTGAGACAGACTTGCCATCCCATAACACTTCATCACATAGTTTCATCCCACACTGGTGTCAGGGGGGAGGCCGGGGGAGGTAGAAATCAGAGGATCAGAGGCTCATTGTAATGCATGGAACGGAAATGAGGAATGGAATCAAACAGACATTCTATTCCACCTCCACCAGCCTCTCCTGGCTGGTATTCCATCCCCACGGCGATGGGGCATGAACTCCTCAGCACCAATTTCTGCCACGCGCAGAGAATTCCTCTCCTTGTGCAAACACACCCCTTCTTCCACGGAATTCCTGCCCTTGTTAAAATACTCCCCTCCATCTCAGTTTCGCTGTAGTCAGTGGTTCTCCCACCTCTGGAATGCGGAGAGCCCACTTCCCCCGATTGCCACAGTGTTCACTACTCACTGTTGTCTCAAGGACACCAAATGTGACTCAAAGGGAAAACAAAAGATTCTAATGGAGATCAACAAAATCTGTAGCGATTCAATCCATTTCAATCTAAAATGCAATTTCTGTGGCGCAAGAACATCATAAACCAGTACAGCAAAGCAAAAAGATTGACACAGTCCTCTCGAATAATAACTGGTGCTGTTAATGATGCAAACTAGGGGAAGACCAAACGTTAAAAGGAGATATATTGAGATAGAAAATTGAAAGAGATTGCTCATATAGAGTGGAAACGACTAACCTAATAGTATGACTAATATGTCTCTTGACAGCGGGTAGCACTGTACCGACACGAAGCACTTTTTGTTTGAAGATGGATTATAACCGAGGAAAATAATAACTTTAAACTTGTTTGGCTCTCTTTTAAGTTCATTTGAAAGGAATTGGGGCTTTGCCGAGAGAAAATCTGAGAGGAAAATCTAATTGAAAAAAATCTAACTTTGCAATAAAGAAACAATTTTAGAAAGTGTCCCTGATTTGCTGTGGCTCACAGTGAGACTGCTCGTTGAAGATAATCCACTGTACTGAAATCTATTAGGAAACAGGTTTTGAACGAGGCCTTACTACTGACACTGGACACCATGAGATTATGTCCCACTCCTAATCCATCTACATAGAGAGATTAAACTGCTACCATGCACTCTTTCATGTCATATTATGTCTAATCTACAACGGGGGTGGGATAGGCCAGTATAATCTGCATTATTGTATTAGAGTTAATCTGCTCTCGTACATATTGAGAGATGCAAACTATGAGTGGCATCAGTCAGTCTCTATGATGGCCTTCATACCTTCGTGAGCTTAGAATGATAAGGTTCTATCTCCGTTTAGGGTAGTTCAGAGATATTGAGCATCAAAGTTTTTACATTCCATTATGTTTTGTGAGATGGAACCTTTGTATTTTATGAATTACTGACTCAAAAATGTAAACATTTAAAAAATAACATTAATAAACACCTAATGGATCAGATTATGTAAAAAAACTAAATGTTGACAAAAATGGAGATAGAACCTCATAATTCTAACGTCACGCTATGTCGAAACCTCACCCCAAACAAGGAGGCATGGCCAGCAACAATTAGCTATTGAGTTTCGAGAGGAGTCTTGACATATCTAGCATTGTGATATGAGAATCCATGTGTGTAATTATACACGATAGATATCTGTCTTTACATCATCTTTTTGATCTGTCAACCACAGCGTCCACTATCCAGGGCCTGATGTAAGTGTGAGGTGAGGTACATGTGGGGTACATGTGGGGTATGTTGCAGGGACAGATTATCTAGGATAGCGCAATCAAACATTTACTTTGCATCACACTGCAGACCACTGCTAATGCATTTTTGAACTGTACAGGAACCAAAAAATGCTTTATATAAAAATCTGCACTCTCCATTGGGTTCTGAAACGTAAATAAACAGAATGGCACAAACAAAAAACCTTGATGAAATATTGAATGAAACCACCTTCAAAAGCTCCATGCCTTTTGAGATGTCATCGACTATGAGGATGATTGAAGAAAAGGATATGGAGACTCTTGACTCCTTCTACTTTTCCCTGCACAACACAAAATATAAAGGAGCCCTAAATTCCCATGGAGACTGACTAAATTCGCAAAAAGCCTCAGAGAGAGCTGTACCACAACAATGATTTCAATTAAATTCAACTTTATTCGCCATGTGCAGTGCACTAGGAACATGATTTAGTATTCTCCATGCTAAACAAGCTACAGTACAACAAGACGACAACACAACAATACTCAAGACAAAATATGCAGTACCAATATGAGTGAATATTATGAATAAATATACTGTACAACTAAGTGCAAGAACATGTAAAGTGCAAGGTGCAATGATCAGCAGTTATTGAGAAGGGCTGTGGCTTTGGGGAAGAAACTGTTCAAGTGGCGTGATGTCTTTGACCTGGTGGCCCTGTACCGCTGTCCAGAAGGGAGTCATTCAAACAAGCTGTGAGCTGGATGTGAGGGGTCCGCCACAATCTTGTGTGTTTGAATGACTTATTGAAGGTACACAATGTTACAGTCACAGGTTGGTATGGTAATACCTGTTTGCAGCTTGCATAATGTGCAAACAAGTCACCATAATCAACTTTATCAGAACAAAAGTTATATAACTAAAGAGAGAAATTGAGAGGTATTGGCATACAATAATATTGATGAATCCATTCGAGTTTGTTTGTTCACTCAATTTTAGTTTGTTTGTTGTTTTGTTAGTAATATTGTCAATGCATAACAGAAGTAGCTCAATTGTTTGTAACACAAATATTTGGACTTATGTTAGTAGTGCCTTTATGTAATAATATTTAAATCCATAGTTAAAAGTAGGAGTAAGAACATATAAATGGGAGATAATGGTAAGAATACAATGACTGGTTAAAATGGAAGTTCCTAAACAGAACAATAGATGGAAAATATGTATAAGCATGGCTAAAACATTTAGGCAACAAAGTCAAGCAGAATGAACACTCTTTGGTGTAGTAGGCTATGTGAAAGGAATCTCATCTCATGAATTGGCGGCCAATCTGCCTCTCTAAATTCAGACGTGAATTGATGCGTAACTGTGCCAGTGGAAATACCGTTACTTTCTCTCCCCTTTTTCCTTTCTGCGGGGAAGCTTCATGGCTCCTATTGCCTCCTACAGACATCACATCCGGGTCAGTTGGCTGTAAGAACTGGGTTGAAGAGCTCTCACAGTACAGCAACGCAGGGCTGAGCCAGCTGCTGGGAACAACGCTGTGCTGCTGACATGGAGACCACCGCTGCTGACATGGAGACCACCGCTGGCGTCTGTTGAAACTGTCCACCATCACCAAGCTGTGGGGCGGCGAAGCCCGGGGACGCGGACAGACAGGACCGATAACTTTACTGCATGGGTAGGGTACACCTCATGTGATCATCATTTGTTCAGCCATGTCCAAAACCCTTAAGAAGAAAAACCACTGGACCAACAAAGTCCACGAGAGTGTCCTGTGCAGGGATAAGGAAGGGGAGCTCGGGTTGGAGCTGAGCGGAGGCGCGGAGAATGGACAGTTCCCTTACATCGGGGAGGTTAGGCAAGGCAAGGGGGGCAAACTGTCCCAGGACGAACTTCTCCTGGAGGTCAATGACACCCCGGTGGCCGGACTAACACTTAGGGATGTCCACGCCGTGGTCAGACACTCCAAAGACCCCGTTCGGCTAAAGTGTGTCAAACAAGGTGAGTTCCAACTGAATTACGAAACTAGACATCAAACGCAGGGCGATCGGACGTCTGCACGTCTTGCCTTTGTGCAGGACCCCGTGAGGTCCTCTGTTTTGTTTTGCGATCGAATGTGCTCTGACATTGTGTGTCTGTCTATTGTTCCAGAAGAAAAATAGTTATTGCATTTTGAAAGAATCTCCGAAGTTCAGCAGACTAACTAACAGTGAGCTAACTTTTCTTGTTGCATTCCGTTGTTATGGTCCTAAAAAGGGCGGAGGGTGGAAGAGAGTGTTTCATGGGAAAGAGTTGTTTGTAAACATGTGTATCAACTCTAGTTCTAAAGTTTATCAACTTTAAAAATGATACCAAGTAGCGGAATTGATGTGATGACTTTAAAGGGGGTGTGTTATGTTTGAGGAGAAAATGCCGCTTGCTATAAGAGAACTTATGAGCTTGTGAAATCGTCATATGAGCTTGTTAAAATATGCTCTTTAACTTGTTATGAATGATGTATAACATTGTCTGCTTTGAGCTGTGTTTCTTATTTCGGATTGTTTAGTTTTCTGTCAGCAGCGGAATGTTAGTCGTGGATTGTCTCGTCAGGCAGTGTGGGTGTGGCGTTTGGTTTCACTGCGTCTTGTGAGTTGTTGGATAGTGCGCACATACTAAAGTTTGGATTATGTTTCTGCATTATGGACAGCGAAACCGTTACATTTGCCGTCAGATCTCATAAACAACATTTGGGGCGGAGGAAAGTTAGTTCAGTTAGAATTTAGTTGCATGAGAATGTAATGCCCATTGGCTAAATTAGATTGATTTATTAAGCTACTCGATACTTGGCATTCCAAGGTAATTATGCGGCATGCACTTGGTGACTTCAGACGCACGTGTGCACAGACCCGGCGACGTCTATAGAAAACTTACACGTTTTTGGAAACGTTCCAAATGGTGAGGTGTCATAACTTATCTTTATTGTTAACAAACTGTCTGATAGTGTTTTAGGTCAGCAATAGCCTATGCCCCTGTCAGTGGCGGACTCAGGGTGTTTGAAGGGCAGGGGCGAACACATGGGACCCCATCAGTGCACACAAGTTTAGACCATTGGAAGGGCAGCCAATAGGGCACATCCTCTAATTTGCCACTTCAAAAGGGCACTTTAGGCACGTTTTTTCAACTGTGGGGGCACATGGTCAAGTTTAGACCATTGGAGGGGCACCAATAGGGTACGTCCTCTCATTTTCGCCACTCAAAAGGGCTTTTTTGCCACTCAAAAGGGCACTTAAGAGAGACGTTTTTCAACCGTGGGGGCACCAGGAGGGGCGGTCGGCCCCCCCTGAGTCCGCCAGTGGCCCCTGTATTCAGGACACCTGGATATTTGATCAATAAAAGACATGCTCCTTTTTAGGTAGTCTTTTGGAGTCATCAGTGACCCTAAAGAAAACATCAGTTCTCAGCTCAAAGGAAAAGCAACAAAGCATCCCCTCCGATTGTGGGTTGATTGTTTACTGTTCTGAACTTCCTCATGGAGGAAATATATGTTTGCACAAACTCAATAGAATTATGTGGTGGTTACATTACAAGTTGAAGTGGCTTACGGTAGGTAGTTTCATGAGACCTAGCTCCTTCCAGTTACCTGTATGTTTTGACTGCATAGGCCTATGTCTTTTGATTGTGGTTAAATTACAGGTTATTATAACCTCTTTATCATCATGATGATGATGATGATGATGATGATGATTACCAAGATATTTTCTTGATGGTTGAATTGACCACGTGAACATAGCTACCCACGCTCTCTGTAATAAAGTGATTTGTGTTTGTGTTTGTGTGCCCACGCGTCTTCCTGATTGTCTGAACTAATGACATTGGATGTTTGCATCTCCGGCTGGCCCAGAGAGATCTGGAGGCTCTTGCTTTGGTGTGGAAAAAATAAGCAGAACCCCGTAAGGAGCTTTGGATCAAAGTCTTGGGCTGTGTGCTTGGCATGACCGGGAATCCGTTACACCCGAGGGATTTTCTCAAATTAAAGATAGAACCTCGGTTTATTTCTATATTCTCAGAGAATCACGTCCCCCTTGCGGTTACTCCATCCCTAGATGTGTTTTCATAGCTTTGTTGGTGTCCATTTAATGAATCTCTTCCTAGTAGCATTTGCATTTGGCATCCATTGTGCCAAATGTGATTTCTTTAAATGACAGAAATGAATACACTTGATTTGGATTAGACTGTGTTGTTGTTGTTGTTGTTGTTGTTGTTGTTGTTGTATCACATACAGAATCCTTCATTGGTCATGTGATCAAAAAACCGATTGAATTGGAATGCTCCTAGTTCTGTGCCATATAGAAAACTTCTCTGTCCAAGGAGGCCTAAAACCTCATAATCTCCTTCCACATCTGCAGTGTGCTGTAGACAGTTTGTCCAGACTGCGTGTGAGCTAACCAGTGTTGGTATCCTGTATAAGATCTCAGTAGTGTATACATAGGAAAGGCACATCAGCAAGGTTCAGTTTGTGACCGTGAGATTTTGGGATGAACAGTCCTCTTATCTAGGGAGATGGATACTAGCATGTAGCAGCTAGCCAAAGGGCTTCTTTCCCAGACACGGTCGTGCTGTACTGTTAGAATAAAATCAAAGTCGGTTCTTTTGTTGACTGCTTCAAGAAAGAGGAGAGATGTTCTCTATTGCACAAGTGGTATATTTATTGAAAATGACACGTAGAGTACAAAACAGTGCTGCAGCAGCTGGACCCAACCCTGAGTCAATCTCAGAGGAAAGGTGTTCTTCTTCAGATTGCATTACATTATATACTTTCACAAGACACAGAGTCCTTCCCCTTTTGGCCACTATGATGTAAGAGCTGAATGGCCAATTAGAATGTTCTAAAACTATGAATGGAGTGTTGTCTTGTGTTAGACGTGAGAGTTTTTTATCGGTTCTTACAACACCTGGATTCATGGTCATCAGACAGTTCCCAGACAGTAGCTTACAATGAGTCGTATGTGTTCTTAAGATACAATACTGGTAATGTGCATATTAAAACAAGAAAACTGATACGATATGTAACATCATGATTTAAGCAGCTGGTGCTACAGAATGGACAATAGGACCTTTGAAAAATATATATCCTAACAGTACAATAGGCTCAGATTCTCTACATTTCTCTCATTGCATGTTTGGGAACAATAGTCCAATCCCCTGACACCAACAGCCACCAAGAGGCAAATGTGTTCCTCAGTTCCCCTCTGTGTGTGGTCCCCCTTCCAGCTGAAAGCCAGTGACACTGACCAGCTTGCTTATGCGCTTGGTTCATCCGCAAAGGTTGTTCACAGATTCTCTGAATAACGCATCCCCTCCTCTCATGTCGAACGGTCCGATGACTCGATGATGTCACGACTCGAACAAACTCTCCTGCACGACTCTCCTTCCGCAATGTACCTCACGGCGTAACTCATTACGGTATTCAACGACTAGATCATGACAACGTACTCCCGGTACCACTTTTGTACAGCGAGGGTACATCATTTAGGTGATTAACCACCCTTGAGTGCTCCATTTCCGTTTCCCTTAAATTGCCCTTTAATACAGTTTTCATGACCTGTGTGTATTCCTGTCCCTGGCTCCCTGTCTGTGACAGAGCAGAACATTAGCTCTTTATTACTCCCTCGGGGGAGAGAGAGAGAGATGAGATCCTCACCCGCAATAATCTCGGAGTGTGGGATGTAATTAGAATCTCCACAACAACTGATTGGGAAAATTACCAAACACAGGCTACAATTAAGACCTCGCAATTGGAATGGATAGAGTCTGTCGGACAACAGGAAAAGAGAACAAGGGGGGGGAATAAGAAGAAGTGGAGTCGGCTCTGTGTAGTAATAGTGTACGAGAACACTGTCTGCCAGGGTGTATGTGTGCTTGTCGACACTCTCTCTTTTGCTAAATCCATCCTCCACTGCTCACTGCCTCCTTGAGGCGGCTACTGTGCTTCCTTGCCTGGTTAAGCTTTTGTTGTGGTAAAGGCAAGACTGCTCCTCTACCCTCCTCCTCCTCCTTCTCCCATCCCCGAGTCTGCTCTCGAGCTGGTCACAGTGAATTAAATGGCAGTGCAGTAGGTCTGTGTGGAATATGGGTCACAGATGACGGTGGTGGCGTGCTACTCAGACGGAGGTCAGGTGCAATTCGCTGAGGCTAGTCGTCGTAGTCATCGGAGCCTCTCGCGGAGGGGCCAGATCCAGGTAAGGAGGAGACATTTCCAGGTCAGCTCCAGGCGGAGTGTCCCCGGGTCAGCACCCCCCCCCCCCCACACTATCCATCCATGCTCGAGAAAACTCATTAAGTCTGGAGTGGCCTGGACTGGGGGGAGTGACCGGACCGCACAGCAACAATCAGCTAGAACATCGCGCTCACCGACGAGGAGGCATCCATCAAATTCGGTTTTCCGTTTGTCTTCATTTGAAAACAAAACAAAAGAGGGCTGAGAGCTTCGCTAACCTGTCAAGAAGTGTGTTGTGGTCCAGAGCAGGGGGGGGGTAGAGGAGGGAGGAGGGTAGGGAGGAGGGTAGAGGAGGGAGGAGGGTACAGGGGGGGGGTAGGGTAGGGAGGAGGGTACTGACTCATCACTGCGCCCCTCTGACCTCCTCTTCTTCAGCACACGCAGCCCACACAGGGGGGCACATTCCGTCGCTCATGAATAGGAAAGGCAGACACAGCATCTGATTGTAATAGGCTGTAAGTATAGCGTGGCAGGCAGCAACCACCTTACTGCAATATGAATTAGCATTAGCATACGAATAACAATCGGGCAGACCGCTTGTACCTAGTGTTTGACTTTATATTCAGTAAAGTAAAGCATGGGCTATCGTTTGTTGAGGATGTATTGGAAGTAATATATATATATATATATTTAAGCAATATCACACGAGAGGGAGTGTGTTATATTGAATATCAGCACGGCTGTGATTCGGTCGTAGGTACGAGGCCGCAGGCCGAGTAGGAAGACAATCACAGCCGTGCTGATATTCAGTATAACAGCACGACCTCGAGTGTGATATTGCTTTTATACAACAGTTCTACATGTATTAGTTGACAGTAATAAGTGTCAACAGAACATTGATTTGTTTGTTTATTTAATCATTTATTTTGGCTCCGTCAACAATAAATAGTTCCCCAACTGGACTGTTGCCTAGTAACCTGAACACAAACAACTGCAGGCTAGCTACTTAACGGTCATTTCGGAGGGATACCTATAGTTAAAAGTCCCAGTGCTGTTATACTGTATATCAGCACTCATGGAATGCCTCTTGTCCAATCAAATGACTTGGTCGGAACCAACTGTTGTATAAATACACCAGCCATGCTGATATTCAGTATAACACACTCCCTCTCGTGTGATATTGCTTAAATATAGTCTGTTGGCTGGAAGAGCTGGATCAGCGTCTGGAGGTCAATGGGCCATGTTGCTGTTACTGAATGATTGATGTCAGTGAGATTGAGAATGGACTGGCCACCGGCTTGCTGTGGGAGAGGTGATGCACCTAACACCCTCTCCGCGGCAGGTCCAGAGTGCCGTGTCTACACTACTCGCTCACTCTGGACCCAGACCCATCTGTCTTTATGTCAGGACTCCCAACAAGGGTGTGAGCAGCACAGGCACACACACACCTTCACGCACGCACACACACACACACACACACACACACCTTCACACACGCACACACACACACACACACAAACACGCACACCTTCACATCTACACACGCACACACACACAAACACGCACACGCACACACACACACACACACCGTCACACCTTCACATCTACACACGCACACACACACACAAACCTTCACATCTACACACGCACACACACACAAACACGCACACACACACACACACACACACACACACCGTCACACCTTCACATCTACACACGCACACACAAACACACACACACACACGCACACACACACACACTCTCAACACCCCCCCTGTCTAATCTATCCTCCTACTGAGACTGTACTCACACTGTCCCCATCAACATATCGTGACGTTAGAATTATAAGGTTCTATCTCCATTTTTGTCAAAATTTAGTTTTTTACATAATCTGATCCATTAGGTGTTTATTAATGCCTGTCTGGTGTTCTTTTTTAAATTTTGACATTTTTGAGTTTGTAATTATTAATAAAATACAAAGGTTCCATCTCACAAAACATAATGGAATGTAAAAACTTTGACGCTCAATATCTCTGAACTACCCTAAACGGAGATAGAACCTTAGAATTCTAAGCTCACGATGTGCTGCCTGTCTGTGTCTATGGCGTTAGTGGATAGTGAGTTGGACTGGTGATGAGAAGGTCATGAGTCCAAAACCCACCTGGTAACACCGCCACTAGTGTGTCCTTGAGTAAGTAAGGCACTTAAGCCCTAAATGACTCCAGGGAGACTGTCCCCGTAATCTCTCGTTGTAAATCGCTTTGGATTAAAAGCGTCTTGCTAAATGGTTAAAATGTCAAACGGGCTCACTGTCTCGAGTCGAGAGACATTCTGTGACCTTTGAGACGGTAGAATTCAGCCTGGAGATCTCCCTGTGTACAGGCAGCAGTAGTTACTCCGTGGTTATACAGTTCTGTATGTTGTACTGTCCTTAGTCACAGTATAGGAGTACACTGTGGCGTAAAATAGAGTAAGTATCTGTTCCATACTGCTCTTTGTTTCCTTTGTTGTCCTCGAGCGGTTTGTATAAATATCTCCCTGGAACTGCCAAGAAACCTAAAGAACCAGCTATAAACCCTTCATCCATACCTATATGATTACTAACATGTGAAATAGCTATGAGCCAGATGCAGTCTTGTCTGTTTTTCACACAGTTCCAACAATGGCTTGTTGTGTCTGTGTGCGTGCGTGCGTGCGTGCGTGCGTGCGTGCGTGCGTGCGTGCTGCCAAGCTAAGGGAAAAACGCCAGCTATCTTCATACATAACCTGATGTAACACTGTATAAACTACCCCCATTATGCAGTATCACTTACAGAGGTCTTATCTGTCCATTTGTGAGATGTGTGTTTACAATTTATCTTCAATTTATCTTCAATCCTTTTGGATTGTCGAAAAAAATATGAAAAGCTCTGTAGTCGGGGGGAAAAAAACGGAATGCGAATGTGATCCCACTTATCTTGACTTGTGATACATAGGGTAGCCTCTTTGTTGTTCATAGTTTATTGGATTATTGTTTGGATTTATTTATTTATTTATTGAATCTCTGCGGTTCCTCTCAGATTGATGTGTGGGCTTTAGAGATGTATGAATAATTGAAATGATACAGGCTGTTATTCAGTAAGAATGGTCTCCAAAGGACCATCATATGCTGCTCAAAATACACTCTCGGGATTATAATCTAAAGATACTTGTCGCCTGCTGTGATATGGGTATGGGAATATGAATGTCATAAGACACCATATAATCAAATATCAGCTTCGTGTCATTCATGATTAAAGTCACGTCCAAAGTGGAAACAATAACACACAGTCACAAGCTCATGGGCACAACTACTCATATCTCAACCACAGCTGAAACCACAAGCTATCTCTCTACAGTCGTTCACAGTATGCATGGATAGCACTGTAGCTATATAAGTATATATAGCCTATAAGTGGGACTGGCGGAGGTAGAAATCGGAGGACGGACTCATTGTAATGCATGGAAACGGAATAATGATAGGCCTGTCCTCCGATTTCCACCTCTACCCGCCTCCACTGGCGTGGGATCGTGTTATGTCGGAAAGCTGAACGGATGAAGCATAATATTCCGCTATCCTGGCATTATCGAAGATGGTTCCTGCAGTGTGTGGGTCTGCATTTACGTTACTGCTAATACGTTGCATTTACTCCTCAGTGAGAGAGTTCACAGAGAGCCTACAGGCCCACATTAAGTCTGCCTCACTGTTAAACAGCTGTCTCCCTTCCAGGTATCCTTGTCCAAGGACACGGCCACCATAATATAGAATCGCTCGCTAGCATGGATTGTAACTGCAGCAGACCAACTGAATATCAAACAGTTGGAATTGTCCTCATCTAGTTGATTAGGACAGGACACGGTGGTTTCAAAATATACTGGAGGCTGACAGTAGAATTTTGGAACATTTTTATCAGGGTTTACATGAATAAACATAAACCGTAGGGTGTGATAGTGAACGCCCATGAAGTTTAAATGATCACTTTTAGATCCCTCTAAGACACATTTACTTGTGATGAAATAGAAATGGATGTGTATAACTTTGAATACTATTAGCAGGTGTTATTCTCTGATGTCCAGATGGTCGACACTGAGTTGTAACAAAAAATCAAAGCGTCTCTGTTGTAAAGCCGGTCCCCAGCGTGACGTCTGTCATCGTGTTGTTATGAAGGCGCCACCGTCCCGCCGATAAAGAGATTCTCATCTCCGCCACAGAAATCAAAGCTATCGGCCGAGGCAGGGGTTTGCCCGCTCTAAAACACCGCTGTTTCTGTGGCCCTGGTTGTAGCGTTCGCTATCAAACCAATAGCCTACAGACACCAGCGCCTGCTCTCAACGGCTGTTAGTGATGAGCGGGTCGGCTATTCCTGGACCCACACCCACCCCACAGTTTCACGGACGTAGCCCGGACCCTGACCCAGGTGACCCGGGCCCGGAGCATGGACATATTAAACAGTGTCGCAAACAAGCAGAATACAAATCTGAATGAACATAGGATCTTTTTTTTTGTCGTTGATCATTTTCATTTTAGAGGAATGTTATAGGCTTATAAGCCTATAAAGTAAGGAACAACATACCAAATCCATAACATTTCACATTTTCCATGCTGTGTTTTATTAGCCCATTATAATCTGACGCGAACTCTCCTGACCCGATCGTCGTTCTTATTTTTAGATTGAACCCGAGCACAAGGAGCCACGGGTAAACCTCACTAACGACTGTGTTGATTGTAGAAGGACTGGTAGTGTGGTAGAGTAAAACCCTGGGCGGCTGAGGGAAAATGACAATCAATAAGAGGCTGTGGATTGGGTGCAGCAACCTTTCATAGTTGGGGAAATGCAATTGACAAATGTTTATGATTTATTTAGGATTTGCTTTGGAAATTCTATGAATGTAAATTGACTATTTAGCAGCGCGGAAATGCTTCAGGGAGAGAGAAAAGAGGCTGACCTCATCAGCGAGGCCGACGCCGGGAGAGAATATTCAGCAAACTCTCCACTTCTATTCAGCCCTGCTCCACTTCACGCTGATTCGCTGGGAAAAAAAGGGGGGAGCGATCAATATGGAACTATTCAAAACCCTTCTACCTTCAGAGACTTCAGAGACTTGTCTGTCTTCAACCACGGACTGGCCACTGGCTAGTGGCTACAACATCAGATGAAAACTCACCTTCACACATTCCTGTGCGCGTATGCGTGTATGTATGCGTGTGTGCGTGAGAACGAACACAAAGAGGGAGAAGGGTAGAACACAGTGGATTGTTGAGAGGTCAGGTCTGTAACAATGTTACAATGACGATGCTCTGAGATTATTGATTAGGTGCTCCACAGTATAGATCCTACAGGGCCCGATGGGAAGGTAGTTAAGTCAAGCCCTACAGCTCAATTCAGTGTAAACTTCCCGGGGGTT
>NC_137678.1:50687869-50700369 GCF_963989245.1 Nansenia antarctica | reverse complement strand
CAAGTGCCAGAGCCCTGGGGCCCTGACCGCCCCTGTCCTCCCTGTCCTCCCCTGTCCCCCCTGTCCTTCCCTGTCCTCCCTGACCTCCCCTGACCTCCCCTGTCCTCCCTGACCGCCCCTGTCCTCCCCTGTCCTCCCTGACCGCCCCTGTCCTCCCCTGTCCCCCCTGTCCTCCATGTCCTCCCTGTCCTCCCCTGTCCTCCCTGTCCTCCCCTGTCCTCCCTGACCGCCCCTGTCCTCCCCTGTCCTCCCTGACCGCCCCTGTCCTCCCCTGTCCCCCCTGTCCCCCCTGTCCTCCATGTCCTCCCTGTCCTCCCCTGTCCTCCCTGTCCTCCCCTGACCTCCCCTGACCTCCCCTGTCCTCCCTGACCGCCCCTGTCCTCCCCTGTCCTCCCTGACCGCCCCTGTCCTCCCCTGTCCCCCCTGTCCCCCCTGTCCTCCATGTCCTCCCTGTCCTCCCCTGTCCTCCCTGTCCTCCCCTGTCCTCCCCTGTCCTCCCTGTCCTCCCTGACCGCCCCTGTCCTCCGTTCCTGTCTCTATTAGCACCATGTGACCCGGTGGCACAGGGGAGGCTGCTGGGAGCTCTTCAGGCGGGCCAGCGTCGATGTGACACCAGGCCTGGCGTTTGCGTACATTATGATGAGTGATGGGGGGTGGGGGGCTCCTTTGTTCTGACTTGAAAGAAGCCACAGTTATTCTAATGAGGCGTGGGAAAAGGGCACATGGCTAAGCTCCACTCTCCTCTATTTTCTCCCCCCCCCCCTCTATTTTTCTCCCCCCTATCGCTCTCTCTCTCTCTCTCTCTCCCTCCCTCCTCCCTTCTCTCAGATTCCTTCTCTCTCTCTCTCTCCACCCCCCTCTCGCTCGTTCTCTCCCCCTCTCACTCTCTCCCTCTCTCTCTCGCCCTCCTCCCTTCTCTCAGATTCCTTCTCTCTCTCTCCCTCTCTTTTTTCTATGCCAGTCCCCCTCTATTTGTTGTTATCCTCTCTCTCTGCACCACACCAGACCGCATGTGGAGGAGACATCGATGGTGCTTTTTGTGCGTGATGCGTGAGCTTGAAGTGAAGTGAAGTGAAATTTATTTATATAGCACCTTTCATACACAAAGGCAATTCAAGGTGCTTTACAAAAAAAAAATCAAAAAATCATTGAAAGACAAGCAGCAAAGCAGTGCATAGCACAAAAAACACACATTGGCAGGGAGGACGCCGATATCCCAGAGTGCAACGTTTGTCAGGGGGAAAACAACAACACTCTACGAATTGCCTAGCTAAATAAGATTAGAGCCTCATTTCGAGTGTGAAAAACCCCGAAAAAACATCTCTCGCCTGTAAACATATCGCAGAGTGGTTTACATTACGCGTCCTATTTCGGAAGCGCGATGCCCCGGTACAGATAATCGTCTGCTCGTAAGACACGCTAGGACATGGCTGCGTAATCATCAAAGCACTGTTTGTGTTTGTGTGGCTCACCCACAGCATTAAGTGTGAGAGTGAGGCAGGCAATTTGTACCAATGGGCTGCTTGTTTACTGGTGAGTCCTCCTGATGGCTGCCAGCTGTGTCATAATTGGCTGAGGCTGTGGCTCGTCAGAGCAGCGCGGGGTTATGACACAGCCACAGGTAAACGGTAAATAGACTGCACTTACATAGCGCCTTTATCCAAAGAGCTTTACAACGGCCTCTCATTCATCCATTCACACACACATTCACACACCAATGGCGGCAAGCTACCATGCAAGGCGCCGGCCCGCTCACTGGGAGCAATTTGGGGTTCAGTGTCTTGCCCAAAGGACACTTCGACATGTGGCCAGCCGGGGCTCGAACTGCCGATCTGCCAACCTTGCGATCATTAGACGGCGGCTCTACCTCCTGCGCCACAGCCGCCACAGGTGGAAGTAGGAGAGAGCCTGAGACTGTAAACCAGGTGACTCTGTGCGGCACTGAAAGGGTGCCACCCTTACGTGACCTTGCTAGTTGCGCAGCGATGTGAATGAATGAATGAATGGTCTTTATTGTCATTGCTATAGTACAGGTACCAAACAACGAAATTTAGGAGGGGTGGCTCCCCTGGTGTTAGGAAAGAAAAAAAAACTTAAAAAAAAAACACAAGAAGCGAAGGAGCTGGTTTACATAAATAAAGGCTATGTACACTATCCACTATACTATACTGTACAGATAGACGACTAGGGTTGTCATATTGCACATAGTGTTATTGCACATTCATTTAAAGCAGGGGTCGGCAATTAGGTTTGGCCTCGGGCCCAAAAAAAATTAGCCACTAGATGGCGGGCCCGAACATAATCAAAGGATAATTTAAGTAATTGATTGTTAAAAAATGTGACACGTTCTAATGCTTTGACTTTTCTTTCGAGAAATGTACACATCGCTAGTCAACTAACACAGCTTGTTTTGTGAGCCTGCTAACAATGTAAAGTAGTGTTATAATTAACTAGGTAGCAGTCCAATCCATTTCGTTGCAGTATTAGGCTTGACTAGTGAGTTTGTGTTGTGATTCTCAACAACGTTGAAACGTAGTTTCACCCTTTTCCATAGTTTTGAATAATAAATGTGTGGACTGACGATGTATCGCAGCCTAACTTATTCTAATAATTATTTAACATACTTTTATTCTGAATGATTCCCCCCTCCTCCAGACAAGGTCACATTATTTATTATTGGATTGGTTGTTTGCGTGTCGGGTGAAGTTAGCTAAACATTTAACCTGCTAGCTGGCAAGAGAAACATAATGTCACTCTCCAAAGGTCTAAAGAGGAAAGTTGACGGTGAAAACAGGGCATTTAAAGAGGAATGGACAGCGAACTATACGTTCATCCTAACTGGTTTCATCAATGCAAAGCCGTTGTGTGAGACTCACATCTTCCCTGCTCACAATGTTCCCTTTCTGTACATGCGAGTCGTCCTTTTCCTCAATGAATGTGATAAAGACGCACGAGAGGAATCGATTGATGCATAATTTTTTTTTAAAAACTGCCTGCGGATTAAAGTGACGTCAATATCACCAGATCGATGGGAGATGCCACTTTTCACATTAAGTGAGTACCAAGCCTGTCGTTATTGTATTTAATAACCTAATTGTATTTTGTATATTTTGAATGAATGGCTTATGGCTCATTGTACTTATTATCCCTAATAGCGCGTTTGCTCTGTCGTTTCAGGAGCATAGGCCTACCACCACTTTTGCGCCGATTTTGTTGTCAATGTTTTTCAGAAAATTAAACAGAATTTGCTTTGTTACTGTTCATATGTGTGTTGCAGTCACATACGTAAACATTACGTTTGAATGATTTAATGAGCTGATGTTATTTTTTTCAAACCACACCGCATGTCGGCTATTTCAGCACCACGCCTTGTTCACCTACTTATGATTCACTCTGAGGGGTTCAGCGTCAGTGTGCTTCGGTGCACCCCGCTGCCTGATTGTCTGTCCCTGTGTCATTCACTCTCAACATGAATAAAAGTACAATAAGCATTATTCAGGTAGTGGTAGATTCTCTATTCGGACATTATAGGCGCGGTGTGGGACTGTCCGTCCGATATTGTAAAAAAAAAAAAAAGGATTCTCAAAATAATCTGCTGGGCCAAATATTATTGGTGACGGGCCAGCAATGGCCCACGGGCCGCCTATTGCCGACCCCTGATTTAAAGTGTCGCAGTTTGCAGGCTTGAAATGTACATATTTGTGCCTCAGCACTACACCTGATTTTTTCAGTCCAGCAGCTGCCATCAATCCGTCCAGACTGTCCAGGGCCCAGAACCTAGGTCTTTGCTGTGTTCAGGGCCTGGATGGCCCTGGGGTAGAAGCTGTTCTTCAGTCTGTTTGTCCTTGCGGCCATGGTCCTGTACCGCCTTTTCGAGGGCAGCCGGGTAAAGTGTTCGTACCCAGGGTGGGTTGGGTCCCTGGAGATCTTGGAGGCCTTCCTGAGACAGCGTGTGTTGTACAGCTCTTCCAGAGAGGGGAGGGGGGCGCCGGTGATCTTCTGGGCTGTTCTCACGACTCTCTGTAGCGCATTTCTCTCCGCGGTTGTGCAGCTGGAGAACCAGTTGCAGATGCCGTAGGTGAGGATGCTCTCCACTGCGCCGCGGTAGAAGGTCACCAGTATCTCCTGCTTGCTGTGTTCCTTCCTGAGGACTCTCAGGATGTAGAGCCGCTGTTGTGCCTTCTTGATGGTGGCTGTTGTGTTGTCCTTCCAGGACAGGTCATCCTGCATGTGCACCCCCAGGAATCGGAGGGTTGAGACTCTCTCCACGCTCTCTCCGTCGATGAGCAGGGGCTGGATCTCTGACTTTTTCCTCCTGAAGTCTACGATGATTTCCTGGGTCTTTTACTTGTTCAGCAGCAGGTTGTTAACCTTGCACAGCTTGCTCAGTTGCTCATCCCTGTACGCCGCCTCGTCCCCCCCCGAGATGCAGCCCACCACGGTGATGTCGTCTGCAAACTTTACGATGGAGTTGCTGGGGTGGACGGGGGTGAAGTCGTAGGTGTAGAGGTTGTAGAGGATGGGGCTTAGCACGCAGCCCTGGGGGGACCCAGTGCTGAGTCTGAGGGCTGTGGAGGTGTGGGGGCCCACCCGCACCCTCTGGGGGCGGTCGGTCAGGAAGTCCTTGATCCATGCACATATAGAGTGTGATAGACCCAGGTCTAGTAGTTTGGTCACTAGCCTGTCTGGAAGGATGGTGTTGAAGGCGGAGCTGAAGTCCACAAAGAGCAGTCTCGCGTAGCTGTTTCCCCTCTCCAGGTGGGATAGAGTGGCATGGAGAGTCGTCGCGATGGCGTCCTCTGTGGACCTGTGGGCTCTGTAGGCGAACTGGTATGGATCCAGGTTGGGCGGGAGGCGTGTGAGTATGTGGGCCCGGACTAGTTTCTCGAAGCACTTCATGATGATTGGTGTGAGTGCCACCGGGCGGTAGTCGTTTAGGCAGCTCACCGTGCTTTTCTTCGGGACTGGGATGATAGTTGAGGTTTTCAGGCAGGGTGGGATGGTGGCCTGGGACAGGGACTGGTTGAAGATGTTGGTGAATACACACACACACACGTTAGATGCGTTTTATATATATATATATATATATATATATATATATATATATATATATACATATGTATATGTGAGCATTCATGATGTCTTTGGATACTAAGGGAATAACTAATGATGTCTGGTGTTTTATGCAAGACATCATCAACTACCCCTAAACCCTGTCCCCTTTTCACTGGCCTGGTTTTGTGTTAGAACTCCAGAGTAAACAAACTTTGTGTGTGTGTGTGTATGTGTGAGTGTGTGTGTGTGTGTGTGTGTGTGTGTAGGCTGTGTGTCTGTTTGTGTGTGTGTGTGTATCAGTGTGTGTTTGTATCAGCGTGTGTGTGTGTGTGTGTGTGTATCAGTGTGTGTGTGTGTGTGTGTGTGTGTGTGTGTGTATCAGTGTGTGTGTGTGTATCAGTGTGTGTGTGTGTTTGTATCAGTGTGTGTGTGTGTGTGTGTGTGTGTGTATGTCTCTGCACCGTAGCTAATCTCAGACTCTTGAGCGGGCAGGCCGGGGTTCTTTCTCGTCTAATGGCGCTGACTTATCTGGGTCGCCAGGTATCTCTATCGAGCGGGCGCTCCCCCCCCCCCCGGCGCTCCGCAGATGTGAACGCTAAACAAATTGGACGAGCTATCAGACGACAGTTTCAAAACAGATACCGCCACGCTCCCCCCGCTTACCTCTTCTGAAGCCTGAGCGGCCGGCCGGAGAGAGCTAGCAGCGAGCGAGCGAGCGATGCGACGGATAGGCCTCGTCACAGGTAATCCTCGTTGAGTCAGACGTCGCTGACTATTAAACATTACACCCTTCAGTTTAATCCCACGCGTCGAAACTAACACGGTGAGTTTACAACCAGTTGTCGTCGTTAGTCACTGGCTGATCCCCCCCCCCCTTTGCTAATTGATCCGTTATGAATCTGATCTCGCTGGTGCACTGACAGCACTGTCTGCGTTAACCTCTTCTTATCCACCTCATTTTTCTGGTTTTCTGCTCGAAATGACATGCCCACAGTGAATATAGAATATCTCCACAATCACAAGGGCCCACTCTACTGAACAGACTGAGTAGCATCGGGGTTACTAACCACTCACTAACCTGGTTTTCTCATTACCTCTCTCACCGGGTGCAACGTGTGAGGTTTGAAAACCTTCTCTCTCACCCCCTCCCAGTCACCAAGGGTGTCCCTCAAGGTTCCATACTTGGTCCCACTCTGTTCTCTATATACATCAACAATATCCCCCTGGCTGCTGGAAATTCACTCATTCACTTATATGCTGACGACACTATTCTCTATGCCACTGGTCCCTCCCCTGACTCTGTACTAACAACTCTCCAGGATAGCTTCCTCCAGATCCAACAGGCCTTCACCCACCTCAAACTGTCCCTTAACACTTCTAAGACCAAGGTCATGTGGTTCAACCGTAAAGGCACCACACCCCCCCCCAGCCCCCATCATTACCACCTGTGAGGGAGGCAGGTCACGGTGTATAAATACCTGGGAATTGGGTTAGACAGCTCACTATCTTTCTCACCCCACATCTCAAAACTACAGACCAAGATTAAGGCCAAACTTGGCTTTCTCTATAGAAACCGTCACTCCTTCACTTCATCCGCTAAACGCACCCTCATTCAAATGACACATCTCGTTCAATTGTCAATTGAATTGTGGTTTTAAGTGCTTTGTTTTTAACATGTTTTTATCTTTCAGCCCTCCTCCCCTTTCCCCTTATGAGGCAGGCCGGCATTGTAAATAAGAATGTTGTTCTTAATTGTCTCGCCTGGTAAAATAAAGGTAAAATAAAATAAAATCTTCCTGTGAAAATGTCACATCTATTATGACTGTCACTCTGAGGCGCACGTGACTGGTACCACAATGAGTGTGTGTCCCTGTCCAGTCCTCCTGCCTTGAGACGGAACATGCCATTCTGTTCCTCTGAGTGCCTTTCTTAAGTGCTCGCCGAACACAACACGCTCGCTCCGCTCTTCCTGTCATCATCGCCACATAACGGTTCTGCTGCGTCGCCTACTGACATTTTCACCAGCGCAGGCGGGAGTGATGTGTGTGTGTGTGTGTGTGTGTGTGTGCGTGCGTGTGTGTGTGCACGAGAGAGAGAGAGAAAGAAGGAAAGAGAGGAAGGTTCTTTAAGGACCTGAGGTGAACCTGACGGCTCCCGTGTCCTTAGCTGACACGCTGTGTGCGTGAGGATGTCTCTCTCTCTCTGCAACAAGTCATGAACAAGGCAGGATGTACTCTTAACTGTCGTTTTTATCTCTCTCTCTCTCTCTCTCTCTCCCTCTCCCTCTCTGCCTTTACCTCTCACGTTACTTCAGTGTCACTGTATCGCCAGCAGCAAAGTGTGAGGAATTAATCCCTGGAGTCCTCTCTCTGTCTCTCTCTGTCTCTCTCTCTCTCTCTCTCTCTCTCTCTCTCTCTCTCTCTCTCTCTCTCTCTCTCTCTCTCTCTCTCTCTCTCTCTCTCAAAGTAGGCCAGGCTTGTGGCAGTGAGTAGTAACCTCACTAAGGCTCCAGCAGCCGGGGTGTGATGTGTTTAAAGAAGCCCAGTCCGACTGACCCACACTGCTGTGCCCTCCCGCACTAATGAGGTCCCGCAGATAAAGACAAGGCTCTTTAAACAGGGCATTCCAGCTTTGCCCCCCAGAGAGGACTACTACCCTAAGTTCAAAGGAGAGGTACTCACTTGAATCCGGAAGAAGACAGTTTATATTTAGTTCATTTTTAGTCAATTTCAATTATGTCTACGGCTCTTTATTTACAATCTGGAGGCCCCTTGGAAGTCACTGCCAGTGGAATGTGAAGTATGCGGCGCTATGCAGATGAGACAACAGACAAAGAGAGTTTGAGTGCCGATGACAGATGGAGGAACCTCATCTTTTTCCGCTTTAAGGAAATCAACACAGACAGGCACGTATTCTTCCTCCTCGGTTCCCGTCGAGTAAAACGCAGCGACGGAGAATTGACATGACAACGGCCGTGCCCCGCTGAGCCTGCAGCAGACGTAGGAGATATCTGCGGTTAATCAGCGATTGCTTGTGTGCGAAGCCGCTCACACAGGCGAGCGCATGTCCCACAGCTACATTCCTCCTCTCTCCTCTCTCGGAAATGACACGGCAAAGTCTTACTGTGTAGCAGTCGTCATAGAGCCTTTTGTTACTCTGGTGTTTTTGATCTTGATTAAACCACCACATGGTTCATTAGCCTCTGAAAGCAGAGGTCTGCAGGGAGAGGAGTGTGTTGAAAGCAGAGGTCTGAAGGGAGAGGAGTGTGTTGAAAGCAGAGGTCTGTAGGGAGAGGAGTGTGTTGAAAGCAGAGGTCTGCAGGGAGAGGAGCCTCTGAAAGCAGAGGTCTGTAGGGAGAGGAGCCTCTGAAAGCAGAGGTCTGCAGGGAGAGGAACCTCTGAAAGCAGAGGTCCCTAGGGAGAGGAGCCTCTGAAAGCAGAGGTCTGTAGGGAGAGGAGCCTCTGAAAGCAGAGGTCTGTAGGGAGAGGAGCCTCTGAAAGCAGAGGTCCCTAGGGAGAGGAGCCTCTGAAAGCAGAGGTCCCTAGGGAGAGGAGCCTCTGAAAGCAGAGGTCTGTAGGGAGAGGAGCCTCTGAAAGCAGAGGTCTGCAGGGAGAGGAGCCTCTGAAAGCAGAGGTCTGCAGGGAGAGGAGCCTCTGAAAGCAGAGGTCTGCAGGGAGAGGAGCCTCTGAAAGCAGAGGTCTGCAGGGAGAGGAGCCTCTGAAAGCAGAGGTCTGCAGGGAGAGGAGCCTCTGAAAGCAGAGGTCTGTAGGGAGAGGAGCCTCTGAAAGCAGAGGTCTGCAGGGAGAGGAGCCTCTGAAAGCAGAGGTCTGCAGGGAGAGGAGCCTCTGAAAGCAGAGGTCTGTAGGGAGAGGAGCCTCTGAAAGCAGAGGTCTGTAGGGAGAGGAGCCTCTGAAAGCAGAGGTCTGCAGGGAGAGGAGCCTCTGAAAGCAGAGGTCCCTAGGGAGAGGAGCCTCTGAAAGCAGAGGTCTGCAGGGAGAGGAGCCTCTGAAAGCAGAGGTCTGCAGGGAGAGGAGCCTCTGAAAGCAGAGGTCTGCAGGGAGAGGAAGCCTCTGAAAGCAGAGGTCTGCAGGGAGAGGAACGTGAGTCCCCACTAGCTTGGTTGTGTCTAATCAACTCCAACAAACACTCACACAGACCAGTTGGAGCTGAACCCTGTCTGCCACGTCAATAGCTTGGTTGAAATCAGTGCGTGGATGTGCGTGGGTGCGTGCGTGTGTGCGTGTGCGCGTGCGCGTGTGCGTACGTACGTACGTGCGTGACCGTAACGCATGCATATCTCGAATGACATCAAGCCCAGATGGTGGGGGGGGCCAGAGTTTACAGAGCCTCCGAGGCCTCGGGGGCGGGGGGGGGGGGGGGTTGACCTCAGGAAGCACCCCGGCCCGCAAGGGGGACCGACCAGGGCCAGGTCAAGCCCGTGAGCGACGGACACAGGAACGCCCCCGGGAACGCCCACAGCGCGACCAGAGGGACGTGTGAGAAGGAGACGCGGGGGGGAGGATCACCGTGGGGGAATGACGGATCTCTCCGGAGCTCCGGGGCCATTCAGAGAGGGCCTCCGGGCCGGACTCTGGGAGCCCCGAAGATCCATCCTCCATTCTCCCTCTGTTCCCCCCCCCCCCCCCGGGCAGAGCAGATACATCACACCGCCAGACAGCCAGGGGAGTTATGTGCCCTAAACTCATTAAATACCCAGCTGGGATGAGCCGGGGATGACAGGGGAGGACACGACTTATATTTATGGGCGTATCGCTCATATTTCTTTTGATTTATCTATTTATCGGTGACTTTTTACGATCTCCCTTTTTCGGGGGCATCGACGGGACGCGATCGGGCGTTCAGGAACGATTACGTTGAACGTGCAGCGCCTGAGGGTACGGGAAGGCCTGGTGTGCTGGGGACTCTCTCTCTCTCTACCTCTCTTTCTCTCTCTCTACCTCTCTCTCTCTCTCGTCCGACCACTCACTCACTCCGCTCCTAAGTGAGTTGACGCCCCCCATTATTTTACTGTCCTCCCTATCTCCTCACTCGCGGGAAACACATTGAGACTGTCTTTTGGGATTATTCCGTGAGGGATAGTGTGTGTGGACAGGAGCGTTCGTTATAGCGGTTGTGTTTTACGTGTTACTCGCTAGCTAAGCGCATAAGCCATCCACTCTCTCTCCCTCGATTTTTCTTATTGGCTTAAAGCAATTAAAATCGCGGGGAGGGAGAGAGGGAGGGAGGGAGGGAGGGCGCCTCATTTCGCAGGCACATCCGGGACTGCTCTGAGAGAACAGAGAAGGACTGCTTCCGTGCTTTTTTGTGCGGGGATTAATATCCCTCCTAGGAGATGTACCTTAAGAGGAAGTTCCCACAAAAGAGAAAGTTAGCACTTTTTAGCGTTGATTAGTAAGTTATGACATAACTTTCACTATTCAGTGGGAAGGGCACTGTGTAGCTCTAGTGGTAGGTGATGGTACTGCAGGAGATGGAGAGCATATAGTGTTCGTACAACCCCGTTGAGTCGCCTGTGTCTTTGACAGGGCCTTTATTGATTCAGCATTAAACTTGACCCTTGACCCTCAGCTCTCAGTATCAACTGGGATCTAAGAAAGATGGTTCTGGGACAGGAGAGTTGGATAGAAGATGTCGTTACTGGGAAACACCAGCTAGATGGCAGAGCTGCTATATTAATTGGGTTATTTGTGACACTCTGTGTGTGTGTGTGTGTGTGTGTGTGTGTGTGTGGGGGGGGGGGGGGTGTGTGTGTGTGTGTGTCTATGCGTGTCTATGTGTATCTATATGTGTGTGTGTGTGTGTGTATTGGTGTGTGTGTGTGTGTGTTGTGTGTCTGTGCCCCAGTTCTCTCTGGCGGAGCTGTAGTCGGTGTTTAGATCCAATCAGATAATGCTGCACTCAGCAGATTGGATTTCGAAGAAGCGGTGCTTCCCAAATTCCCTCCTCTGAGTCGTGAGGGGAGAGAGAGAGAGAGAGAGAGAGAGAGAGAGGGGAGAGAGAGAGAGAGAGAGAGAGAGAGAGAGGGGAGAGAGAGAGGAGGGAGAGAGAGAGAGAGGGGGAAAAATGAAAGCCCTTGGGCCTAAAGAGAGCGAATCAGAGATTGAATGAGACATTTCTCAGTGGTCTAAACAGGCGAGCCCCAAATGTCCTTAGAATGATTATGCCTTGAGTATTGTTGTCTGTATGAATATTGCATCTCTGTCATTTACTCTGGCGGGCGTGCTCGCTGAGACAGATCAGCTGTGAACGGAGAGAAGGTCAGATGAACACAGGCTGTATTTCTTTGGACCTGCTCCTCTCTCTTTCTTTCTCTCTCTCTCTCTCTACATACAGGTATCTCTATCTATCTATCTATCTATCTCTATCTATCTATCTATCTCTCTCTCCTTCTTTCTCTCTCTCTCTCTACATACAGGTATGTATATCTATCTCTCTCTCTCTCTCTCTTTCGTTCACTCTCTCTTTCGTTCACTCTCTCTATATACAGGTATGTATATCTCTCTCTCTCTCTCTCTCTCTCTCTGTCAATCTCTCTCTCTCTGTCTCTCTCTCTCTGTTCTGTCTCTGTCTCTCTCTCTGTCTCTCTCTCTCTCTCTCTCTGTTCTGTCTTTCTCTCCTGCGTTCCGACTGTGTGTCTGTTTCTGGAGATGCAGCCTGGCATGACAGTGACACTGTGTACTCTCCGTAATGACACTGTATTCCTGTGAACTCCTTTTCTCATTCCCCTAGAGCCTCTGGTCGAGGGGGAGGCACAGGACTCCTCATCTCGCCCAAGTGGTCACACACTGTCCTTCCCCTGGCACACTTGTCTACATCCTCCTTTGAATTTCATGCTGCTTTTGTCTCCTCCCCGGTCAAACTCCACATTGTTGTCATCTATCGCCCCCCAGGCCAACTCGGTGACTTCCTAGGCGAGATGGATGGCCTTCTCAGCTCCTTCCCTGATGATGGCACTCCGCTCGTACTACTAGGTGACTTCAATTTCCAATCTGAGAAGCTTCTCTCATCTGGAGTACTTGACCTTCTCCTCTCCTTCGGCCTTACCCTGTCCCCCTCTCCTCCGACTCATAAGGCAGGCAATCAGCTCGACCTTGTCTTCACCAGATCTTCCCACACTTCCAACCTTACCGTTACCCCTCTTCCAGTTTCTGATCACCACTTTATATCCTTCTCCCTTCCCCTCAAAACTTCCTCTTCCCTCTCAGCCTCTAACCACTTAAGACCCTCTCGTCGTAACCTACGTACCCTGTCCCCCAGCGCCCTCTCTTCTTCTGTCCTATCCTCCCTACCCTATTGTAGAAAAAAAAAAGAGTTACTGTCTGATTTCTAGTTTTAGTGCCTTCCTGTTTTTATTCTATTTATCTTCTCTTACAAATGGCAAAGCAATTATAGCACCCTTTTTAAAAGTGTAGCCTAGTGACGCT
>NC_137678.1:50680369-50682869 GCF_963989245.1 Nansenia antarctica | reverse complement strand
AGTCGCCTACTCGCCTGAGGATAAAAATAGTGACACGTTAAATGCTCTGCCTTCATAGTACAGTAGTTTGACGTTTCCAATGCGTGTTTGGAAGCTTCTGGAAGCTTTTGAAGATGATTCGTCATCATATCCTGTGGCTTCTTCACGGCGAATGTCGAATTTGGATTAAATGTTGACATTATTATAAGTAATTTTCAGCTGTGAAAACAGGGACTGCATTAAACACTAGGCAGATAGGCGGTCACAATCCAATGAAATGTATTGGATTCTGTGTGTGTGTGTGTGTGTGTGTGTGTGTGTGTGTGTGTGTGTGTGTGTGTGTGTGTGTGCAGTGTCCGGTGTCTCTTTATTAGAATCTCTGCACTAACCTTAACACACACACACACAGTCACACACACACACACACACACACACACACACACACACACACAATTTAATACATTTCATTGGATTGTGACCGCCTATCTGTTTAATGCAGTCCCCGTTCACAGCTGAACTAACTACTATTATGTGACACATCATTGTATCAGGGCAGCACCTTCTCATCCAAGCAGATCATTATTCCTCAGGAATAAAACGAAAAAACGGCCTATTTTCCTCTCTCTGAATGAAAAATAGCAATGATTATGTGCTGCCTGTCATGAGAAACAAATGAGTTTGGAACAATCGAGAATTGTTTCGTTATGAAGACCAGACACGCATATCAATGTGTTCACAATGAGAAGCTGAATCCTTTTCCAACTGTCGGCGGCCGACTTGTTTGAGAGAAAGGAAGTGATGAGAGCGTCGCGTGCGTGCGTGTGTGCGAGCGTGCACGAGTGGGAGTGAGTAAATACAGATGTCGGCTGTCACCAAGACCTTGAGCTTCACTGTATATGACTCTGTGAGGGAGTGTGTGACTCTGTGAGGAGTGTGTGCCGTCAGGACCAGTGAAGGTGACCGGAGGGACAAGCGGTACTGTGTGATGCATTAAACCTGAGGATCTGCCCAGACAGGTTAATGTGGTTGAAACGGCAGAGCTGGCACTGTGTGTATGTGTATGTGTATGTGTATGTGTATGTGTATGTGTATGTGTATGTGTATGTGTATGTGTATGTGTATGTGTATGTGTATGTGTATGTGTATGTATGTATGTATGTATGTATGTGTGTGTGTGTGTGTGTGTGTGTGTGTGTGTGTGTGTGCTTGTGCGTGTGCACACCACAGATATATCATTCTAACAAGAAGATGGCCATCCAAATAGCCTGTGTCCAGGGTAAAAGGCTGAGGACATATAGGGGTGAGGAGAGGAGAGGAGAGGAAGAGAAGAGAAGAGAAGAGAAGAGAAGAGAAGAGAAGAGAAGAGAAGAGAAGAGAAGAGAAGAGAAGAGAAGAGAAGAGAAGAGAAGAGAAGAGAAGCGTGTGCGTGTGCGTGTGCGTGTGCGCACCACAGATATATCATTCTAACAAGAAGATGGCCATCCAAATAGCCTGTGTCCAGGGTAAAAGGCTGAGGACATATAGGGGTGAGGAGAGGAGAGGAGAGGAGAGGAAGAGAAGAGAAGAGAAGAGAAGAGAAGAGAAGAGAAGAGAAGAGAAGAGAAGAGAAGAGAAGAGAAGAGAAGAGAAGAGAAGAGAAGAGAAGAGAAGAGAAGAGAAGAGAAGAGAAGAGAAGAGAAGAGAAGAGAAGAGAAGAGAAGAGAAGAGAAGAGAAGAGGAGAGGAGAGGAGAGGAGAGGAGAGGAGAGGAGAGGAGAGGAGAGCGATGGATAGATAGATGATTCACTGACTTAGACAAATGTATTTGTTTCAAGTCGCTTTGGATAAAGGTGTCTGCTAAATACCAAAAATGTCCAAATGTAAATGAGATGAATCCTCTAGCAGACTGTCTGTTCTCTCAGCGGGACTGAAGCGACGTCGGTGCTCGGAGCATACAGGTGTAAGATGTGTCATTCCGAGCTAACGGTGTTGACACCACCAGAACAGACCTTCCGATTGGACCTGACAGTTTGGAACCAATTAGAAAGCAGATGTCGAAAGAATTTTAGGAGAACACTGGCTCAAGAAAATGTCTCCAGACTCCAGTGAGAAACAAGGACGAGTCTGATTCCACTGTCCTGCCACCGTGTCCATGTCAGGGCTTTAACACTTAATCATCCGTGAGGGGTCATTTTGACCCCTGTGAGTTTTTTTTGTTTTTTTTATATCTTTGCACTCGATCAAATTTCAGGACCCTCCTTTCATGACTTTTCCTAGATATGTGCGTTCTACCACCCAGTATCCTTACATTTTCAAAATCACATCAGGATAAGCTAATATAAAGCTATTTTGCAGTTTTTTCTGTGTAGGAAGCGGGCTAATTTACAAGCAGCCAACTAGTGGTTGTTGTGTGTAAATAGCAGCTTAGCATTGAAAAAGAGGGGCATTTGACCCCCGAGGCGGCTCTTTTAGTAGGTAAAAAGGCACGGCTGTTCTAGTGTTAACTTACTGCTTCTCAGTTGAGAGGCTATCACTCACGTTAC
>NC_137678.1:50667869-50677869 GCF_963989245.1 Nansenia antarctica | reverse complement strand
GCACACAGTCTCAGCCAGCCTTGCGGTCGATACACACACACACACACACACACACACACACACACACACACACACACACACACACACACACACACACAGGTAACACAGCGACTAAAATCTGATATTTTCATCTCTGACACATTTGTTTTATTTGATTATTATTTACAGTAGAGAAAATGTACAGGGGGGGTAGAGGGGATGAAGAGGTCTTCCCTCCGCTTCTCCATTTAGAAGAGAGAGAGGAGCCTGACGTTCATGATGTTCTGAGGTTGAAGCACTCCGTTCTCCAACGGTGATTGATCTACTGTACTACACTGTATTATGAGATGTGTGTCATGGTTGCACCACAAAGGGACTGTCACAGTGATGATGGATGGTTGTAGAGGTTGTCTTCAGCGGACCATTTCATGACGAGTGGGTCGCTAGGCCTACAGAAGAACACCTGATATCATCATTTCCTCTTACTTACTGTGATGGAAATGAACAACGAAGATGAGGGCACTGACTTTTAGCTTTCCTGTGGATTTCTGATAAAGCAGATATATTCTTGTTTTTGTTGTGCTTTCCTAACGTACATTTCACAGTTTGACCACGTATGAAAAGACATTTTCACTTCAGCTGACAATTATATTACTCTTTTTTTTTTTTTTTTTAAGACAGGGAGGGAGGTGATTGTTAATTTGTTATGCAGCCTCGTCCTCCTGATTTCCACATCGCTTGATGAGAAAGTCCCGGGGAGAGAAAGGGAATTTCACAGCTTCGATAAAAAAAAAAGCTGTTGCATTGTCATTTAATTGAATTGTGAATGTATCGGTACGTGAGCGCACATGAACGACCTTCGGCCCCTTGGTGCGGTAGAAATAAAGGAGCAGAGGGTGATTGTCCATCTCCTCGGTCTCAGTGTCCTACGGCAGCGCAGTGCACGACGCTGTCCCCCTAGAGTGCCGTGTTCTCATCAAGCCCTCATTAAAGCCTCTCGTCAATAGAACGACGCACTGATTCATTGTGACTGTTTCCTGCTAACGGCGTGAGATCGGATGACATTTCACTTTCCGATCAATCATGTCTCAATTAACGGAGCGCATGTGGCTGGTTATGAATCCGTATGTCCGTGATGTGATGATGGGGGTTGATTAAGGGTGAGCCTGACTTGTAGTGTGACTGTTATCTTCAGGCCAACGTGCTAGGCTACTATGCGGAGGGTGTTTTTTTCCTGAGTTGAATTATTTGAAGTCAGGAGTTCAAGTTGGACGTGATCTTCTACCTCATGGTCGTGACGTCCTTCGCCGGCTATCCCGGCGGTGTCCTGTGAACCTTCTCCCGTCTTGGTTGGCTGCCGACGCTTTCTCTACCAGCAATTTCCTATTCATTTTTTGTGTGTGTGCGCGTGCGTGTGTTAGTGCGCGCGTGCGCGCGTGTGTGCATGTCCGTGCATGCCTGCCCTTGCGTGCTTGCACGTTTGTGAGAGTGTGAGTGTGTGAGTGTGTGAGTGTGTGTGTGTGTGTGTGTGTGTGTGTGTGTGTGTGTGTGAGTGTGAGTGTGTACGTGTACGTGTACGTTATTACATGCGTCCATGCGCCAATGTCCTTGATCGTGGGTGGTGGGGTGTGTCCATGTCAGCTTCCCGGGGGTCAGGTGAAGTGTGCAGGGTTAAATTGGGCTGGAGTGATCCTGTTTGAGTGGGCTGCCTCTGTCCACTGGAGCTGAAAATAAGGCTGGGCCTGCAGGCCCTCTGCACTGTGGTGAGGCTGCAGCTGAGAGGAGCGCTCTGTACTCTGAGCTAAAGAACATCTCACAACTCTCTCTCTCTCTGTCTCTCTCTCTCTCTCTGTCTCTCTCTCTCTCTCTCTGTCTCTCTCTCTCTCTCTCTCTGTCTCTCTCTCTCTCTCTGTCTCTCTCTCTCTCTCTCTCTCTCTCTGTCTCTCTCTCTCTCTGTCTCTCTCTCTCTCTCTCACTGTGTCTCTCTCTCTATATCTCTTTCTCCCTCTCTCTCTCTGTCTCTCTGTCTCTCTCCCTCTCTGTATCTCTCTCTCTCTCTCTCTCTCTCTCTCTCTTTATCTGTATCTCTCTCTCTCTCTCTCTCAGATGGGGATTATTTGAGGTTGACAAATTGTTGTCCACCCTCATTCACAGTTTTTGTTTCTGCTGTTGAGTCGACACATGTCAGAGAACAACAATACGCCTGAGTATCTGTCGGCTATTGATATCACCCAACTCGGACACATCTGTTCAAGCGCCCACAGACTTTCCACTCAGTCACACAATCGTTGCTTTCTCTTTCTTTCTCTCTCTCACGTCTCGGCGTGTGTGTGTGTGTCTGTCTCTGTCTGTCTGTCTATGTGTGTGTGTGCGTGCGTGCGTGTGTGTGTGTCTGTCTGTGTCTATCTCAATGTGTGCGTGCGTGGGTGTGTGTGTCTGTCTCTGTCTGTCTGTGTGTGTGTGTGTGTGCGCGTGTGTCTGTGTCTATCTGTGTATGTGTGTGTGTGTGTGTGTGTGTGTGTGTGCGCGTGTGTGTGTATGTCTGTCTGTCTGTCTGTCTGTGTGCGTGCCTCTGTCTCTGTGTGCCTGCCTGCGTGCGTGTCTGTCTGTCTGCCTGCGTGCGTCTGTGTCTGCGTGCGTGCGTGCGTGCGTCTGTGTCTGTGTCTGTGTGTGCGTGTCTGTCTGTCTGTCTGTCTGTGTCTGTCTGTGTGCGTGCGTCTGTGTCTGCCTGTGTCTGTGTGTTTGTTTGTTTGCCTTTGTTTGGAGGCGCAGCTCGGAGCCCAACCGTCTCACACTCTCAATTAGTTCTCGCCCGTTTCGTTTTGTCTGAAACAACTCCATCACGAGGCGGCGGAGGGAGCGAGGCCTCCTAAGTGGCAGTGAGAGCACGCATCAATTAAGCAGAACAAGCTGAGAGAGACGCCGCGCCGCATCAATATTTATTTCATCTGCATATAGATGAGATCGGAGATTTTTAAGGAGCCGTAAGCCGATGAACCTTCCTCCCCTCCCTCTCTCCGCCAGACACTATTATTCTTTTATCAAGGGTACTGTTGTTATGACAGGGGGGAGAGGAGGAGGAGGAGGAGGAGGAGGAGGAGGGTAATGAAAATGAACCTTCAGGGTTTCCAGAGATGACGGTACCTGGGCAGACACACACACGGGCACACGCACACACACACACACACTCCCACACACACACACCAGAGACCAAAGCTCATTTCTCTTTGACTCTCCGTCAAAGACATGTGTGTGTGCGTGTGTGCGTGCGTGCGCTTTCATATCCCCTTGATTTCAGTGCCTAAATTCAAAACATTGTTTGAAGTGAAACCGTCAGTCAAAGCAACAAACTTGAGCGCCCTCTAAACCCCGCCCCCCTTCCCCCCCCCCCCCTTCCAGATCTGCCAGTCACGTCCAGAATGTGGGCGAGGTCACTCTTGTCGGATGATGTCAAAGGGTAACCCAAAGCTGCTGCAGGCCAGGGAGATTGAGGGGGGGGTTTGACATTGATAGTGATGGAGAGGGGGGGGGGGGGGGCAGGGGTCATGGCTAGTCATGGTGCCCCCGGCTCTGGGCTCCTGTCAGTCGCACGCCGTCCCGCCTCGTTCTCCTCAGCCCTCAGGGTGACCGGGCCACACTCAGAGCCAGTATGGGGGGGGGGCACACATCTCTGTGTGAGGGTGTGTGTGTGTGCGCGCGTCTGTCTGTGTGTCTGTGCGTGCCTGTCTGTCTGTCTGTGTGTGTGTGTGTGTGTGTGTGTGTGTGTGTGTGTGTGTGCGCGTGTGTGCCTGCGTGCATGTCTGTGTGTGTGTGTGTGTGTGTGCGTGCGTGCATGTCTCTGTGTGTGTGTGTGTGTCTGTGTGTGTGTGTCTGTGTCTGCGTCTGCGTCTGCATCTGCGTCTGCGTCTGCCTCTGCGTCTGCGTCTCCGTCTGCGTCTGCGTCTGCGTGTGTGTGTGTGTGGCATCTCTCAAAAGTTTGGCCTGGATGAAACAAGGTGCTGGTTAGAAGTTGTGAGCCCAGAGTTGGGCAGCTGTCTGTCTGGGAGAGAGTGAGCTCCGCTCCAGCCCTCAGCCATTTGAACGTTGGCGTCCGTGTGTGTGACAGTGACGAGACGTGACAGGTGGGATACCCCCTCTACTGCCGTCACCCCAAACCCGCCACCGCTTCTCTGTCCCGCAGTTGTGTTTATTCATACACACACACATGAGCCAAGCGCACGCCCACTGGGTCAGACTGGGTCAGACTGGGTCAGACTGGGTCAGACCGGGTCAGACTGGGTCAGCCTGGGTCAGAGTGGGTCAGACTGGGTCAGACCGGGTCAGAGTGGGTCAGACTGGGTCAGACTGGGTCAGACTGGGTCAGAGTGGGTCAGACTGGGTCAGACTGGGTCAGACCGGGTCAGAGTGGGTCAGACTGGGTCAGACCGGGTCAGAGTGGGTCAGCCTGGGTCAGACTGGGTCAGACTGGGTCAGACCGGGTCAGAGTGGGTCAGACTGGGTCAGAGTGGGTCAGAGTGGGTCAGACTGGGTCAGACTGGGTCAGACCGGGTCAGACTGGGTCAGAGTGGGTCAGACTGGGTCAGACTGGGTCAGCCTGGGTCAGACTGGGTCAGAGTGGGTCAGCCTGGGTCAGACTGGGTCAGACTGGGTCAGACTGGGTCAGCCTGGGTCAGACTGGGTCAGAGTGGGTCAGCCTGGGTCAGACTGGGTCAGACTGGGTCAGACTGGGTCAGAGTGGGTCAGACTGGGTCAGCCTGGGTCAGACTGGGTCAGAGTGGGTCAGAGTGGGTCAGACTGGGTCAGAGTGGGTCAGAGTGGGTCAGACTGGGTCAGACTGGGTCAGACTGGGTCAGAGTGGGTCAGACTGGGTCAGAGTGGGTCAGACTGGGTCAGAGTGGGTCAGACTGGGTCAGAGTGGGTCAGACTGGGTCAGACTGGGTCAGAGTGGGTCAGACTGGGTCAGAGTGGGTCAGACTGGGTCAGACTGGGTCAGAGTGGGTCAGACTGGGTCAGAGTGGGTCAGACTGGGTCAGAGTGGGTCAGACTGGGTCAGAGTGGGTCAGACTGGGTCAGACTGGGTCAGCCTGGGTCAGACTGGGTCAGACTGGGTCAGACTGGGTCAGACTGGGTCAGAGTGGGTCAGACTGGGTCAGCCTGGGTCAGACTGGGTCAGAGTGGGTCAGAGTGGGTCAGACTGGGTCAGAGTGGGTCAGAGTGGGTCAGACTGGGTCAGACTGGGTCAGAGTGGGTCAGACTGGGTCAGACTGGGTCAGACTGGGTCAGAGTGGGTCAGACTGGGTCAGAGTGGGTCAGACTGGGTCAGAGTGGGTCAGACTGGGTCAGAGTGGGTCAGACTGGGTCAGAGTGGGTCAGACTGGGTCAGACTGGGTCAGAGTGGGTCAGACTGGGTCAGAGTGGGTCAGACTGGGTCAGACTGGGTCAGAGTGGGTCAGACTGGGTCAGAGTGGGTCAGACTGGGTCAGAGTGGGTCAGACTGGGTCAGAGTGGGTCAGAGTGGGTCAGACTGGGTCAGACTGGGTCAGAGTGGGTCAGACTGGATCAGACTGGGTCAGACTGGGTCAGACTGGGTCAGAGTGGGTCAGACTGGGTCAGACTGGGTCAGACTGGGTCAGACTGGGTCAGACTGGGTCAGAGTGGGTCAGACTGGGTCAGACTGGGTCAGAGTGGGTCAGACTGGGTCAGACTGGGTCAGCCTGGATCAGACTGGGTCAGACTGGGTCAGAGTGGGTCAGAGTGGGTCAGAGTGGGTCAGGGCGAGCTACAGGAGAAGGCTGCTGGTTTACTGTGCTTATTCAGAGATGCACTCTCTCTCCTTAACGTAGGCGGTTCAGCGCACACTATCGATCCCTGTGGAAAAACACAACGTGTCTCTTTCTGTCAGCCACGCATTTACACACACTCACACACACACACACACACACTCACACACACACACACACACACACAAACACTCACACACAAACTCACACACACACACACACACACACACACACACACTCACACACACACACAAACTCACACAAACTCACACACACACACACACACTCACACACAAACTCTAACACACACAGTCACACACACACACACACACACACACACACTCACACACACACACACACACACAAACTCACACAAACTCACACACACACACACACACTCACACACAAACTCTAACCCACACACACTCACACACACACACACAAACTCACACACGCACACACACACACACACACACACACACACACACACACTCTCCCGGTGGTCAATACCCTCACAAAGTAAGTACTACGCCAGACGCCCCCCCCCCCCCCCCCCCCACCTCCCAACTTTGCAGAGTGGAAACTTGGTTAAGGTCTGTTGTTATTTCTCCCTCTCTGCCGCCTCCTCCGAGAGCGGTTATGTCATCTCTAATTACCTCCAGACAAACGGATCGAGCCCGCGTGAATTTGTAATTAACCTCTTCGCACTCGCCAGGAAATCAATGTAGCGCTTTGTTGCATCATTAATGGTTGTGGTGGCGAGCGCAACGATGGCTCATCTGAAGACAGTTGATTTGTTTGCACTCGCGACTCTTACGGTTTCTTCGGAAAGATGAGTTTTTTCGCTCACAGGAAAAAAGACGCCGCCGTGCTGCTTCATTGATGGACGTGGCGCGTGTCCCCCGCTGCCGGGGAGGCAGTCTGAATAGATTAGACGCAACTTTATTGTCATTGCACAGAGTACAAGTACTGAGACGACGGAATTGTAGTTTGGCATCTAACCCGAGAGTGCTAATAGGGGCAGGGGGCAAAAGACATGATAATCTAGACAGTGCATGGTATTACTGTGTAAATACATGACATGAATATCAGTATGATATGTACAGGTATGATATGTACAGTTATGATATATGTACAGTTATGATATATGTACAGTATGATATGTACAGAACAAGGGCAATAGGTATTGAGGTATGTATATGTATTGTAACGATCCTGTATGAGGCCCGTTAACAGCTCCTCCAAGGGAGTTAACTCTCTTGGTCTAATGGTTAGCGCGGCCGTCGGTTATGCGGGAGGTCGGGGTTCGACTCCCGCATGGGGCGAGTTACACTAGAAGATTCCCGTTCGCTACACTGGTGTCAGAAGTGGGATGGACGAAGGCCATCGGAGAGCGTGTCCACGTGAGGGACTTGACATAGTGAAGCGTGAGGGCACGCTTTCCCGAACGGTGAGGATAGTGTAACGATCCTGTATGAGGCCCCGTTAACAGCTCCTCCAAGGGAGTTAACTCTCTTGGTCTAATGGTTAGCGCGGCCGTCGGTTATGTGGGAGGTCGGGGTTCGACTCCCGCATGGGGCGAATTACACTACCAGTCTCCGTTCGCTACAGTATAATTATATATATATATTCAGAAACATTATTTCGGTCGATTATTCCTCCCCTTTAATAATACCAATTGGTACTGTATTTTATATCGTTGGAAAGCCACCTTTACAACGAACTTGTAAGGATCATGCATTCGTAGAATGAGCAACACAGCTAAACGTGTGGGTAGCGGCCCCAAAAAAACGTGCCAAAATCCCCAGCAATATTCTTCTGTTGGTATATTTATTATATATGTATTATATATGTGCAAACAGGCAGTAGTGCAAAAGCTAAATTAGATATAGAAAATAGACTCAAAAGGATGAAACACCTATACTATGCTGAATAGTTGTACAATTGTTTACGGCTGTGGCGCAGGAGGTAGAGTCGCCGTCTAATGATCACAAGGTTGGCAGATCAGCGGTTCGAGCCCCAGCTGGCCACATGTCGAAGTGTCCTTGGGCACGCTTTGCAGCAGCTTTGGAGCAGCAAAAAAGGCAATAAATAAGTGCAGTCCAATCCTATGTGCATTTGCGTGACGTCTCTCCCCGCCAGACAACCTTGCTGGTACACACACATTTGCATATGACCTTTTTCTGGTGTTCCACGCGTCACAAACCCATTTACGTGAAGCCATGTTAAAACGTGACCTAACAGAGATCCCTTCTACAGATCTATTACCTTACATTACCACATTACAGCATGCTAAAGGTCCACTGTGTGTGTGCGCGTGTGCGCACATCATACTTTCCTTTACAGTCTCAGAGTTTATGCATGAAAGGCATCCCACTGGGGGATGGTAACATGGAAATGTGACCCCTGTGTCTCTCCACCGCTCTGTCTAAGCAGTGATCCGGAGTCTCTGCTGCCAGATGCAATTGGGTGGGAGCGCCTTTGAAGTGGGCTGACGATCGGCTCCGCCGGCGGTCTCGTTTTTGACAGCGAGCGCCGAGGTAGGCAGTCGGTCGCGTAAGGACACGGCCACGACGGAGAAACGTTCCGAGTCAGATCAGTTCATTAAAAACATAATCGAATAAGTCAATATGAGTCTCGCTGCATCTTTACCACTGCAGTCACTACAAGGAAACCTTCCCCCAGCCTCTAAGAACATTTCCTGAACAAATCTCTTCCTCAGCAAATAAGTATCTCTGACGGCATCTTGGAAGTGCGATTCAGCGCGTGTGATTCAGCGCCTTCCTGCGTCGTTTTTTAATCTCTCACCCATCAACCTCCATTACGGGGGAGGAACCCGCACAGAACCTGGTACCTCTGATTGGGTTAGTCCAATTAGACCGCCCCCCCTCCGCGGCCGTGCTAGGTAATAAGAGTAGCAGGCTGTGTCAGCGACAAGCAGCAGTGAGCAGCTAGCTGCCTCAGCGGCGGCCATTAGCCCCCCCTGGTGACGTCGGACATTAATATCAATGAGGCCCCGGCTTCCTGTTCCTGTTCCTGTTCCTGTTCCTGTTCCTGTTCCTGTTCGTGCACAGGCACGGCAGCCACGGCCCCGTTCAGCACCTGACCCCCAGTCGCCACCCCCAGTGTGACACCAGCCAGGGGCCACCAGCCAAAACACCAGGGCCAGGGGCCAAAATGGCAGCCCAGGTCGTGCAGTGTTAGGGATGAGGGTGGACGTTGCAGCTGCGGTCCTTAGAGTGGAGGACTGCTGGGACTGGTACCTTGCCTGCACACCTGGTGACTTTTGATCTCTCATAGTATGGAGTGCACAGTTCTCATGTTGTAGTAATGGGATGCCTGTGCGTGTGTGTGTGTGTGTGTGTGTGTGTGTGTGATAATAATAATGATCTATTTGCCATGCAATCAACTTGTCAATCAATCGTTGGAATGTGGTATTTTTGGCTCTAGGCCACAGGGTCAGCCCTGGTCAGCGCTGCTGGTGAAATTAGGGGTTAAGTGCCTTGCTCAAGGGCACATGCAGCTCCCTCCTGAGGCGGGGATCGAACCAGCGACCTTCCGGAGTGTGCGCGCATGCGTGCCTGTGTGCGTGTCTGTTTCTGTGTGTCTGTTTCTCTGTGTGTGTTTCTGTGTGTCTGTTTCTGTGTGTGTGTTTCTGTGTGTGTGTTTCTGTGTGTCTGTTTCTGTGTGTGTGTTTCTGTATGTCTGTTTCTGTGTGTCTGTTTCTGTGTGTCTGTTTCTGTGTGTGTGTGTGTGTTTCACCCCTCTACACCCCTCTCCACCCCCATACTACACCCCTCTCTAGGCCTGTATAGATTTTACGCAGCTCGATAGGTCTAAATAGCTCCATCACAGGACATCTGTGATCAGTGTGCCCGGGCCCCACCTCTTAATGAAAGCCCAATTAAAGACGCAAGCTATCGACCGTCCCCTCCTCCTCTCCTCTCCTCTGCAGAGAGAAATGGATCTGTCTGAGCTCTTCACTGGCCATGTCATCCTCTCTCTCTCTCTCTCTCTCTCTCTCTCTCTCTCTCTCTATTTTTCTGCCTCAATAGCTCTCGCTCCCTCCCTCCCTCCCTCCCCCCTCCCTCCCTCCCTCCCTCCCGCTGTGCAGCCACTGGTAGCTAGTCACTTGACGGCGCGGAGCGTGGCAGTAGTCTAGAGTCGAAGCCAGAGCCTCGTGGCGGTGTTGACTACACAATGATGGCAAGGTCGCGGTTCCGATTCCCGGCTGTCCACGT
>NC_137678.1:50645138-50655169 GCF_963989245.1 Nansenia antarctica | reverse complement strand
GTGTGTGTGGATTCATGACAAACCACTACCTCTTGTTCTATTTCTATCCTGTCCTTATATCACTATTTGCACTTCTGGTTAGATGCTAAACTGCATTTCGTTGTATTGTACTTGTACTCTGCCACGACAATACAGTTGAATCTAATCTAATCTAATCTAAAAGACTTATCTCTATGTAGGACACCTAGGATGATAACGGTAGTAATGGAGGAGGACTGGGAGTCGTAGAAATGAAATTGGGTTATTTTGTGTGAGCATACTGTATGTGTGTGTGTGTGTGTGTGTGTGTGTGTGTCTGTGTGTGTGTGAGAGAGAGAGAGAGAGAGAGAGAGAGAGAGAGAGAGAGAGAGAGAGAGAGAGAGAGAGATTGTGAGAGTGTTAGAGACTACGAGTGTAGTTGTAGAAATGAAATTGGGTTATTTTGTGTGAGCATACTGTATGTGTGTGTGTGTGTGTGTGTGTGTGTGTGTGTGTGTGTGTGTCTGTGTCTGTGTCTGTGAGAGAGAGAGAGAGAGAGAGAGAGAGAGAGAGAGAGAGAGAGAGAGAGAGAGCCCTCTAGTCTGAGTTGTTTGTGACAGCATGGCATTGTTATTTCCGTCTGTGTCTGCCTCACAGTTGAGTGGTGGGGAAATAGGGCAAACGAGGCATCTGCGCCCCCCCCTACCACCTTAAAACCAGGGGTGGCAGAAGGCTGTTTTTGCCCACCTCTGACCCTCCCCACCATTTTGACCAGATAACTACCATCGCCTACTAACTCATTTGGTCAAAATAAGTGCTATTAATACAGTATATCGCAGTGTGCCTTTTCTAAAATTAGCTACAACATCCCATATTGATGTAACACAGTTTAGGACAACCCCCCGCCAGAAAAAGAATGGTTTTAACCATAAAACACTACCACTTCTATGTCTTTTTTTTTATCCACGATCTATTATCTTATTACATGTTTTATCTGTTTACTTCTTATATCCGCAGCAGTTATGCGTTTAGGCTGAAACATGCTTAATGGTTCATAATCCAAGCGCTGTGAATTCACTGTAAACACAGGCTAAATGTGTTTCATACTGCGCATTTTACACTGCGATCTCACACGCCGTATCGGGAAGGGTAGTGGTTGAACACAGATGCAGTACCTGCGATCTCACACGCCGTATCGGGAAGGGTAGCGGCTAAGTACAGATGCAGTAATAATCCCAAAAATATCAAGGTCGGAGCTGACGTCTTGAAATACTCCTACGTGCAGCCACTACCTGTAATAATAATGGGTGGTGGTGGTGGTAGTAGAAAGTCGTAGTCGTAGTCGTCGTCGTCGTGCCAACTAAGCTACAGTAATAATGCTCTACAACACAACTAGAGAAGTAGGCTACCTACAAAAACCTTCTGATGCCAAAAGCGCTCTCTTTGTTTCTCTCTCTCTCTCTCTCTCTCTCTCTCTCTCTCTCTCTCTCTCTCTCTCTCTCTCTCTCTCTCTCTCTCTCTCACACACACACACACATACACACTTTTCTCAGTACACATTATCCCATGCCATTTTTTAACAAAAACACAATGCAAGAATGATGAAATGATAGGCTACGCTACATGATAGAAGAGATGCTCTATCATAGCCTAAGCCTACGATATCAGAAAAGGTCCGCCTATGCACTACCAAACGTGGTCCAATTGTAACATCTGGACTGTTCTTATATAGCGCCTTTATCCAAAGCGCTTTACAACGGCCTCTCATTCACCAATTCACACACCAATGGCGGCAAGCTACCATGCAAGGCTCGGGCCCGCTCACTGGGAGCAATTTGGGGTTCAGTGTCTTGCCCAAGGACACTTCGACATGTGGCCAGCCGGGGGCTCGAACTGCCGGTCTGACAACCTTGCGACCATTAGACGGCGGCTCTACCTCCTGCGCCACAGCCGCCCGCCCCAGAGCTAGCTTGTGAGCTCCACAGAATTGAATACAGTCCACGATCCGTGATATGATAGCGAATGCCTGTTTCACTATGGCCCAGACAGGGAGGACAGAAGAGCGGATGTCTGGCTGGGTTCAGTATCAGTATTCCTGGGCCTGGGCTGAGCCATCGAGACAGGCCGTTTCGGGCGCCGAGCCGCGGAGACAGACGGACCCACAATCCTCGGAGTGGAGCCGTTCACGCACAAACAAACACACAGGACATCCATTATTCAGGTCCACCAGAACCGCTGCCACACAAACACAGACATGTTTACACCAAATCCAGTCTCTTAGGTGGCAGGGGGGGGGTGGGCGAGGAGAAAGAATCCACCCGACCCGAACGTTGCCGGTTCCAATCACACGTACACACTGTAACTCCTCTCACACGACGTGAGAACAGCCGTGCCTTTTTACCTACTAAAAGAGGGGGGACAGGGGTCCTAACCTGCTAACCTGCTATTTACACACAACGACCACTAGTTGGCCGCTTGTAAATTAGCCTGCTTCCAGTTCCTACACAGAAAAACGGCAAAATAGCTTCATACTAGCTTATCCTGATGTGATTTTGAAACTGTGTGGTAGAACGCGCATATCTAGTTAAAGTCATGAAAGGAGGGTCCTGAAATTTGATTGAGTGCAAAGGTATAACACTTTTTTCTTTACTTACTTTTTTACTCCCGCTGATTAAGTGTTAAGTTCTGGACGTCGTATCTTAAATGTGAAAACAGGTGGTCAAACGCTGGTATTAACAATCCCCCAGATCGTATTTCCTGTTCTCTTGTGTTGATTTCACACACATACACACACACACAATCACTCCCCCCACATTCACACACACTTCACAACAAACGTTCTTTCCAACACCCCAAGCTCATTGTGTGTGTGTGTGTGTGTGTGTGTGTGTGTGTGTGTGTGTGTGTATATGTGTGTGTGTGAGTGCGTGCCAGGGTTTCCGTTAACCGGTAATTACCGGTCTTTGTCCGGTAAAATGTGTTGAAGTCCGACAAATTGAAAACTCGTCGGACATACCGGTAATGTCCGGTGAAAATAATTCCCTCTAAGCACAATTTGGCTTCGGGCCACCATTTTCAGCTGAGCACCAAACACACACACACTCATACACGCACAACACTGCCCGAGAGAGAAGGACCCGCCCCCTTTAGTTAGCCTGCCCGAGAGAGAAGGACCCGCCCCCTTTAGTTAGCCTGCCCGAGAGAGAAGGACCCGCCTCCTTTAGTTAGCCTATAGCCTATAGGCTAACTAAAGGGGGCGGGTCCTTCTCTCTCGGGCAGTGTTGTGTGTGTGTGTTTGGTGCTCAGCTGAAAATGGTGTCCCGAAGCGGAGCGGATAACAAACGAAACGGACAACATTTACACTATGGAGACAAACTTCAGCGATATGATCTAACAGCCGGTCTTCAGGACGACATACAAAAACAGTTATGTTCTCCTCATTGTCATACTCCCGAGTCCGATTAAGTATGATTTGACAGGCAGCTAAACGAAATGCCTTCCCAACCAGCGAGACCTGGGGGGTATTCCATCAACGTCGCTAAAGGAAAATCCTGGCTTATTTTTGATAACTCTCGCGAGATTTATCGGAATATGCCTGTATATTTTTAGGAACCCTCGCGAGACTTTGTCAGACTAAACCTGGATTTTCTTTTAGCGATGTTGATGGAATACCCCCCTGGTTATAGAAATGACGTTGTTTTATTGATAAAAAAAAGGGTAAAACTGGAAAGAGAAAATAGAAAACTCACATTAATCCCAAACAATTTAACAAACTTCCGTTAACGTAATGTGGAGTCCGTTCATTGATCGATGCTGTCTGTTCAGTTCCCAGTGAGGCGCCCGTTCAGCGCTGGACATAATGGCATAGCGTGCATGCGAATCATGTTATATTATTATATATTATATAGCTCGCATCTAATCGTATCGGATGAGAAATAGACATTAAATGGCATATATAGGCCGCTACACAACAGTAATCACCGCGACAAACAGCTATATTAGATTTGGAGAAAAAAAAATGATTTTGATTTTTTTTTTTTTTTATATTTTAATATGATGACCGGAATATATCACGTTTGTCCGGTAATTCGAAATCTTCCCGGACACGATGTCCGGCGGCAAATTTTTCTAACGGAAACCCTGGTGCGTGCGTGTGCATGCATACGTGCCTGCGTGCGTGCCTGTACTCGTAGGCGCAGGCTGAGAGGATATCACATATCACATAAATCTCATCATTAAATAAAAAAGTATTTGACCCACGCTGCTTCCCAGCCGGAGAGAGAAAGGGTAGAAAGAAAGTCAGAGATGTTTGAAATTTGAACACGAGTCACGTTTGAAACCCCCCCGGACATCATCCTGATGAGTAAGAATTCAAATTGTGTCCCCGGCTTAGAACGTATGCAAATGCGTCTCTCTCTCTCTCCGGCTCCTTGCATGGTCACTCTCCTCCCCGGGCTAGGACAGGACAGGACAGGACGCGGAGCCGGAGCCACCGCCGCACGCCCCAGAGGAGAGAGAGAGAGGCCACGCAGGTCGCTCTCCATTATAATTAGAGAAACTATTACTGTCAGGGGGGGGGGGGGGTGCTCATGGGTACTGTAGTCTGGGACGGCGTTGGAGTTCTGCCCCTTATTAATTACAAAAAGGACTGGAGAAGAAATGGGCTTAGCCAGAACCTTCTCATGGGGCAGGAGAGGACAGGAGAGGATAGGAGGGGACAGGAGAGGACAGGAGGCGACAGGAGAGGACAGGAGGGGACAGGGGGGGACAGGAGGGGACAGGGGGGGACAGGAGGGGACAGGGGGGGGCAGGAGGGGACAGGGGGGGGCAGGAGGGGACAGGGGGGGATAGGAGAGGACAGGAGAGGACAGGAGAGGACAGGAGGGGTTAGGAGGGGACAGGAGAGGACAGGGGGGGACAGGAGAGAACAGGAGAGGACAGGGGGGGGCAGGAGAGGACAGGGGGGGACAGGAGGGGACAGGAGAGGGACAGGAGAGGGACAGGGGGGACAGGAGAGGGACAGGGGGACAGGAGGGGACAGGAGGGGACAGGGGAGGACAGGAGAGGACAGGAGGGGACAGGAGAGGACAGGAGAGGACAGGAGAGGACAGGGGGGGACAGGAGGGGACAGGGGGGGGTGGCAGGGTGGCATGGGCGCTGGAGAGGGCACACTGTCACCAACTGGAGCACATCCAGACTGGCTCTGGTCTGACCTCCTGGCATAAAGGCCCCCAATGAATGACCCACAATGTTGCCCACTAAATGTTTATTAGGAAGAAAAGGCAGGGGTTGGCCAAGTCACTTGAATGAATGAATGGTCTTTATTGTCATTGATATAGTACAGGTACCAAACAACGAAATTAGGGACTTGTTCTGCCACTACAATAACTCTTGCTCACGTTTGTGTATACTGTATGGCTATATATATATATATATATATATATATATATATATATATATATATATATATATATATATATATATATATATATATATACGGTGTAGTTTGGTTTATACCTCTTCTCTCTCCTCCTTCAAACGATCGCTCAAAACCCAATCTTTTTTAACATCCTTTTAATTTTGGACTATTTCTGATGGTCTATTATTGCTTTTGTTTGACTTTTTATTCATCTATCTATTTGTGTTCTCTTCATGGAACGGAGTGGCTTTGGGTACTGAGAAATGAGCTAAACAAAATAAGTACATTACTATTGATGATTATTAATATTAGATGAGTTCCCAGCCAACAGAGGGTGTAGTCTCATGCACACAGACTGCTGATGAAGCAGGAGGGAAGCTTTTGATTTGAAGCGTTGGTGTCGGTGATTTCACTGGCAGACATTCCTCTGTAATGTGGGACTGATAACCTGGTGTGTGTGGTCGTCACCAGGTACAGTATGTCATGTCTCGGCCCAGTGCAGTGACTGTGTGTGTGTGTGTGTGTGTGTGTGTGTGTATGTGTGCTTGTGTGTGTGTGCTTGTGTGTGTGTGCTTGTGTGTGTCTGCGTCTGTGTCTGCGCTTGCGCATGTGTGTGCATCTGCGCATTTTTGTGTGTGTGTGTGTGTGTTTGTGTGTGTGTGTGTGTATTCACCGTATACCCGGGGGGGCCTTTAATGAAATCTTCACGTCGTCCCAGATCACCGATATGAAAATGGAACGCTGACTCAGATCCTTCCTGTTAGCTTCTCGTTCACCGTATGGGCGAAGAGGAGTGACTCAACTAGCCTCCTCGGTTGTTGACGGAGAGGTTCAGTTGTTCAGCCACGCAGTTGGGTGAAGTCTTTAGGACAGGACGATAGGTTCGTCACTCGGTTTCCGCCAGTTCCGCCGAGTTGAATCAGAAGAGTCGTCGGGTTGGGATGACTTCCCAAAGGCTCGATTGTCTTGTCTTCCGCCCACTTCTGCTTCTGTCATCATTCCTCTTTCCTCGTCATTCTTCTTCTTCTTCTTGGGTGCGTTCCACGGCGTAATGTGAAATGAATGAATACAAGGCTTAGTCAGTCTTTCGGCTAATCGGTCGATTTGATTCGACACACGCCAAGCCGGCGCTTGGGCGAATTCCTGCGTGCGCAGTGGAAATGTGGCGGCTTGTGGAGGTTTTATTTTGTTGTGCTTTGCAGAATTCTGCCACCACAGGAATGTCATTTTTTCCCCCTCGCAGTTCAAGGCTCAGTCAGAATATTGGTTTACGTTTATTTAGGAAAGAAAGAGGCAAATTTACCTCTCTCTCTCTAACTCTCTCTCTCTCTCTCTCTCTCTCTCTCTCTCTCTCTCTCTCTCTCTCTCTCTCTCTCTCTGTTGCCTTGTACAGTATGTTGTTGCAGTGAGTGTTCCATGGTGCGGTATTGTTTCAGGTCGCATACACACGCACACACACGCACACACACACAGCTTTGAGACTTATTTTTTATGTGAAACTGTTGAAACGGTGGTACAGTATTCATACAGGGCCTTTGTGAGTAGCAGAGTGACGGGGGGTCATTAGACCACATAGAGAGACAGTGCTGCACGGGGAGCCTGTCTGTCATGCAGGAAGGCATGTTGCTGTTCATATCATGGAGGTTTTGAGAGACTACCCAGAGATGTCACACACACACACACACACACACACACACACTTCGAAGAATAGAGGCTCCAAGAGTCTGTTTAACCCAGTGTTTCCGCCTCTGTGTGTGTGTGTGTGTGTGTGTGTGTGTGTGTGTGTGTGTGTCTGCGTGTGCGTCTGTGTGCGTGCGTGCGTGCGTGCGACAATGTGCAATGCGCGTGCATGCCCCAGCGATGGATGTCAGGGGTTCTGTTTAAAACGGGCTAGCTGAGTGTGTGTGTGTGTGTGTGTGTGTGTGTGTGTGTGTGTGTGTGATGTATGTATCTGTATGAGTGTCTGGGGTTTGGAAGCATTATTCACCCGTGGCCTATTTACTGTTAGCGTTGAGTACCGCATGAGTTAGCGCCACGGGCTCTCTGCTTGTGTAATCCGGTGGTACGATAAGACAGAGAAGAAGAAGACCCACTTCCCCAGAACACCCGGTAGGAAAGAGACGCAGGGAACACCACACTGTTGTGGGAAAGAAGGCCAATGTTTGTCTTGAAGTGTGTGGTGTGTGTGAAGTGTGTGGTGTGTGTGTTGAGTTTCGACTCATCTGAAGGGTGTTTAGGAGAGCCAATTACAGGGGCAATTATGTTGATTAATAAAAATTATAGCTGCCGGGACTCTTGATTGATACTTGCGCGTGTTATTTGTGTTATTCTGCCTTTCGGAAAAAAACTGCAAAACAGAGAGACGTGCCGGTTATGCAACGCCATCTTCAAAGGAACGAAATGCGACTGCCAAGAAACTCACTCACTTTTCGGTGGAGAGGATGAGTCATTGAGCGTGTGTGTGGATGTGCGTGTGTGACTGTGCGCGTGTGTTATCTGTGTGTGTGACTGTACGTGTGTGTTATATGCGCGTGTGTGTGTGTGTGCGTGTGTGACTGTACGTGTGTGTTATGTGTGTGTGTGTGACTGTACGTGTGTGTGTGTGTGTGTGCGTGTGTGACTGTACGTGTGTGGTATGTGCGTGTGTGTGACTGTACGTGTGTGTTATGTGTGTGTGTGACTGTACGTGTGTGGTATGTGCGTGTGTGACTGTACGTGTGTTATGTGTGTGTGTGACTGTACGTGTGTGGTATGTGCGTGTGTGACTGTACGTGTGTTATGTGTGTGTGTGACTGTACGTGTGTGTTATGTGCGTGTGTGACTGTACGTGTGTGTTATGTGTGTGTGTGACTGTACGTGTGTGTTATGTGTGTGTGTGACTGTACGTGTGTGTTATGTGTGTGTGTGACTGTACGTGTGTGTTATGTGTGTGTGTGACTGTACGTGTGTGTTATGTGTGTGTGTGACTGTACGTGTGTGTTATGTGTGTGTGTGACTGTACGTGTGTGGTATGTGCATGTGTGTGACTGTACGTGTGTGTTCTGTGCGTGTGTGTGCGTGTGCATGTCGTTGTGCTTCGGAAAGAATGTGTGAACGGCACAGCGTGTATTTGTAACCATGTTGGACTCTGTTCTCTTCGTAGGGGGGGTTGGCTGGAGGGGGCGTCTGTTATTCATAACCTGCGTGGGGGGGGTCAGTCTCCTCGAACCGTGGGCCAGGTGGGTCAGGTGAGGTGGTCTTAGTAACCGACACCACCGGTCCCCTGTGTGTGTGTCTCACCTCGATGACATCAGAGCACAGCGCCGTGTCTCGTTGTGTCAGCCCTCTCTCAAGTGTGTCTCAAGTGTGTTCTCTCTATCACAGAGAGAAAAGCCCCCCCGGAAAACTGTCGTTCCCAATTCTCTTTTATGCTCTCACTGAAGTCTGTATTTAAGACACGTGCACGCACGCGCATGCACACACACACACACGCACACACACAGCACATGCACACAGCCACACACACACACACACACACACACACACACACACACACACACATTGCACGCATTGCATGCATGCACCGACACAGACAGTACAGTACATGCACACACACACACACACACACACACACACACACACGCGCACGCGCACGCACAATGTGTGAGCACTCGCTGATCCATCTGTCCCTCGGAGGTGCGTTCTATCCACAGAGTGACTCATTGAAGTCCTTGAGCTGCTGTGTTTGATAATCTCCATGTTCCTAAGTGCAGAGAAATGGCTGCAGTTAGCCAATTACAGCTGTTTGGCTGGATTAAGGGAGGCAGGGTAACTGGGCTGTGGGTGGAATGCTACTGCCTCCTGCCTCGTCTCTGGATCACAGCGGAGGAACGGGAGCCTGACGGCCGCTGATCTGGACGCCTGAGAGGGACGGAGGAGACAGGAAGACAGGAAGACAGGAAGGATCAATACCTCTGCAGCAGATCGGGAGGATGAGAAAAGATAAAGAGACAAAGGGGAGTGATGGATCTATATGGAGGATGGATCTGGTGCTTTGTTTGTTTTGTTGTGTGTGTGTGTGTGTGTGTGTGTGTGTGTGTGTGTGTGTGTGCTGTGTGTGTGTGCTGTGTGTGTGTGTGTGTGTGTGTGTCTGCATGTACTGTACTGTCTGTGTGTATGCATGCAATACGTGCGTGCATGCGTACGTGCATGTGTGTGTGTGTGTGTGCATGTGCTGTGTGTGTGTGTGTGTGTGTGCATGTGTGTGCATGTACTGTACTGTCTGTGTGCATGCATGCAATGTGTGCGTGCATGCATACGTGCGTGTGTGTGTGTGTGTGTGTGTGTGTGTGCACGCATGTGCTGTACTGTCTGTGCGTGCATGCAATGCGTGCGTGCGTGCGTACATGTGTGTGTGTGGGTGTGTGTGTGTGTGTGTGTGTGTGGGTGTTTGTGTATTTAGCACCTACTGTACCCTTGTGTTTACCAGAGCCTTTTCACAAGTCTAGTCAACATAATTCCTCCCATAAAAGAACGCAATGTTCCAGAACTTCATCACATTCATTACTGGCCAAACAGTACTAAGTAATGCTACGAACAACACACTCAAATCAACAGAATGAAGTGGCTGTCATCAGAAAGAAGGAACGAAAAGAGAGAGAGATTGTATTTCCTA
>NC_137678.1:50637638-50640138 GCF_963989245.1 Nansenia antarctica | reverse complement strand
AGCTTCTCAGATTGGAAATTGAAGTCACCTAGTAGTACGAGCGGAGTGCCATCATCAGGGAAAGAGCTGAGAAGGCCTTCCATCTCGCCTAGGAAGTCACCGAGTTGGCCTGGGGGGCGATAGATGACAACAATGTGGAGTTTGACCGGGGAGGAGACAAAAGCAGCATGAAATTCAAAGGAGGATGTAGACAAGTGTGCCAGGGGAAGGACAGTGTGTGACCACTTGGGCGAGATGAGGAGTCCTGTGCCTCCCCCTCGAACAGCACAATACATGAGTGGGGAATGTATTGTGCTGTTCTCCCGGGCTGCTGTGAGGCCTTGGAACAGAATGCTGCTGTGCTTTGATGTGCTGGGGGTTCTCTGTGGGTGTGTGGGTGTGTGGGTGTGTGTGTGTGTGTGTGTGTGTGTGTGTGTGTGTGTGTGTGTGTGTGTGTGTGTGTGTGTGTGTGTGTGTGTGTGTGTGTAGTTGCGACAGCTATGACTCTCAGCATGGTGCACCTCCCAGCATCGTGTCGGCCTCAAACACACCTTCGGTTTCACTTACACACACACACACACACAGACACACACACACACACACACACACACACACAGACACACACACACACATATATACACACACACACACACACACTGCCTGAGCTGGTCAAGCTGGTCATATTTACAAGACCAAAAATATTTACATCTTTCTCTAAAACATCCTCTCTAAAAAAGACTCCACCTTCCAATAGCCAGTGCAGTACAGGTCAGTACAGTGCAGTAACATTTCAAACAGTCCTATTAGGGTTGAGGAGGATCGCCTTCATTCTTTTCTTAAATGAAAGAGCTAGCTCCTCTGTAAGCTCATTGCATAACACTGTCTGGTTTGGGATGTTATGTAACCCATTGCAGATGAGGGAGCATGTGACGTCATTAGTGAACATTGCACTGACATCCCGCAGCGTTGTACACGATATTATATGCAGGAATAGGCCGGATTCAGTTCTGTATTAACACTTTGTCAGCCAGGAGTAAAACAAATGTTTATATCTTTGCACTCGATCAAATTTCACGACCCTCCTTTCATGACCTCTCCTAGATATGTGCGTTCTACCACCCAGTATCCTTACATTTTCAAAATCACATCAGGATAAGCTAGTATAAAGCTATTTTGCTGTTTTTCGTGTGTAGGAGGAAGGCTAATTTACAAGCGGCCAACTAGTCGTCGTTGTTGTGTGTAAATAACAGGGTTAGCATTTTAAAGAGGCGGCTCTTTTAGTAGGTAAAAAGGCACGGCTGTTCTAGTAATAAGTAGGCTCCAGACGCAGCTTTTGGACTGTTAACACGCTGTAGACAAATAGTAAGTTAGCGCTGTATGTTGTTGTGAAGTACACCCTCCAACCTTTTGGGGATTTTATTGCAGTAAAGTGGGGCGGGTTGCTCCTTAACAGTAAACTCTAAACAAAAACAATAACTATAAAAGAATCGCCTCAGGATGTTTGGTGCACTGGGTATATCTGGTATCGTTGTGCCACAGACGATGTTCTCTATGGCGGGAGACTCCAGGGTTGGTCATTAGTGGCACGGCTCACGTACTGTATCCCGAGCACATCTCTCCCAAAAACAAGGACGGGAGAGAGTGGTCCTCCCTCCCTCCCTCCCTCCCTCCCTCCCTTCCTCTCCCTGGGGTTTGCTTAGGAGAAATTAACTCTCTGTCTAACCCGCCTGCCAGTGCTGTACCTCACTCTCACAGACGGAGACTTCTGTCCTCCTATCGTGTGTGTGTGTGTGTGTGTGTGTGTGTGTGTGTGTGTGTGTGTGTGTGTGTGTGTGTGTGTGTGTGAGTGAGTGTGAGACAGACAGACAGACAGACAGACAGACAGACAGACAGACAGACAGCGTGCACGCACGCACTGTGCGCCAGTATGATATCTGCCGTGTTATACCTTCTCAATCCCAGTCAACTCATCCAGCCACTGCTAACAATCCACCATAGATTCCATTCAGCGTTGACAAAACATCAAACTGCTTTTCTTTTGCTGGGAACCAGTTGAGTTTTGAGCTTTGACACCATTTATGATAAAAGAGCCTGCGGACCAGACTGTATATGTTTACCATGGTATTACAGTAGCATAGTCATTACAGAGTCCAAACGTGCTTGACTTAACACTGACTGTTTGAATTCTGTACAAGCTTAGGCATGTTGAAGCATATCTTAAAGGTCCAATATGTAACATTCAAGCTTTCTAAAAGCTTCCCCAATGGTTGTCATGGCGATGTTTAATCAGCAGCGAACAAGGGAATGAGATCCCTTGAATTAAATATTTCGTTTATGAAAGTTGTTTTGGTCCATTAAAAAAAGCGCTTTCTAAAATGGAGTACCCTACCTAAATGGACTGACTTATATAGCGTGTTATTCCAAAGCGCTTTACAACAGCCTCTCATTCACCCCTTCACACACACATTCACACACCAATGGCGGCAAACTACCAAGCAAGGCACAGGCCTCGCTCATTACG
>NC_137678.1:50623881-50634938 GCF_963989245.1 Nansenia antarctica | reverse complement strand
CACTAGCAACTGCTGAGTGAGTCCGTACGAGAGAGTGGGAGATGAGGAGGTGAGAGGAGGAGGAGGATGATGAGAGAGAGGCTCCATGCCAGAGAAGAGAGTTAGGGGGGGGGGGGCTTTATAGTAGACTAGATACCGCACTCTGAAAGCCTTGGACGTAGACCCTCGTTCAGTCTCTGTTGGTAGTGTAGGAGGAGGCCATTTTTGTCTTCAGTGCCTCCGAGCCTCCGCTCACCCTCAATAGAGTCAACCCGAGATGCCAAGTTCACCTAATATGATGACTCTATCCCTTCCATTGATGTATGTAAGTAGTGAGTGGGATGTTTTTAGATGTTCTTTGACTATATATTATTATTAATATTAGAACTATACTATAACACAGCTTATTTCACTGAGACTGGGGCTGTCGTCATCCAACACACACGACTTCACTGGTCTACAGAGCTGAGTGCACTCGATCAAATTTCAGGACCCTCCTTTCATGACTTTATCTAGATACAGTATGTGCGTTCTACCACCCAGTATCCTTACATTTTCCAAAATCACATCAGGATAAGCTAATATAAAGCTATTTTGCAGGTTTTCCGTGTAGGAAGCAGGCTAATTTACAAGCGGCCAACTAGTGGTCGTTGTGTGTAAATAGCAGCTTCGCACTGTAAAAGAGGCGGCTCTTTTAGTAGTAAAAAGGGCACGGCTGTTCTAGTGTTAACGCGTTTACACCTGTTGACGGCCGAAAATGGAGGAAGACGAGGTCGTTTACTGACAAGCTAGCTTGAGTGGGACGGAAAACGAACCGGTTGCTATGGGAGACGTCGGTGTGTCGACTGAAATCGTTTAGACTTTATGTGTCCCGACTTCAGCTCAGTCTTCACTTTGGACTCCTTTTCCTCAGAACTGAAACTGAAATGTCTCCAGAACATCGGCCTGTTTGTGTATGTATCGGTGTGTGTTGTTATGTCTTTTATCTTGTTCTGTTGAATTATTCACGAGCTGCTTCTTCTTCTGTGCAACGCGTCGCCTCTCTGAGGACATTAACGTTCTCTGAATCCAAATCCCGAATACATGCATTATGCTTAGTTGAAGGCCACATTCCTCCCAGAAGCCAAGAAACACAACTTTCCCCCGTCAAATGTAAAAGACCCGTATCCATTTCGAGGTGATGGTTCAAGTGTGGCTAGTAGCCGTACACCTCATATGTGCATGATCACTGTGCTGAGCAGGTTTGGATTTCAAATCACTGTAGCTATGAAGTCTCGGAGGTGCAAAAGTGAGATTATGTCTACTGGATGTAGTATAGTATCTGTCTTAAGTTCCAGGCTATACTGAGCAGGAGGCTCAAGGGCGTGCCGTCAACTATGCCTCTGCCAAGTGAATTATTCAGGTGCTCCGATGTAAAGCTGCAATGCTGAGACACTGAGAAGGTTAATGTTCATTTGGAGCTGTCAGGACACATAGAGCTGTGCATGTAGGCTACTCCCACTTGCCTGCCTGCCTCTCTCTCTCTCTCTCTCCCCCGCCCCCCCCCCCCCTATTCCCTCCTTCTCCCTCTCTTTCTCTGACAGCAAGCACAGCCTTTCTCTTGACAAACAATTGTCCCCTGAACATTGGTGTTGTTTTGTCAGTCGTCGGCAGGGCATAGCTCTGACTCAGAAACTCCACGGGTGTTCCGGAGTGTTCCAAAGGAGAGGAACCGGTCTCTCAGCCGGGCTCAGGGAGATAAACCACGAAGAGCTCTGTCAACCTCTGAAAGAGAAAGCTTCTAATCTTGCCTGGCGAGGCTGAATGACACACGCACACACAAGTGCACACACACAAGTGCACCCATACACGAGCACACTCACGGTGACTGTGAGGATATAAACCACCGTTACTCAACTCTGATCCGGTTTACCATCGCTAACGGCAACGCCATTCAGCTAATTCAGTGGCTTTACGACGAGTGGAACCCTAGTGGGATCGGGTTTATTTACTGCTGGTGTTACAAGGTTCGGGGCGGCTGTTGGCGCAGGAGGTAGAGCCGCCGTCTAATGATCGCAAGGTTGGCAGATCGGCGGTTCGAGCCCCGGCTGGCCACATGTCGAAGTGTCCTTGGGCAAGACACTGAACCCCAAATTGCTCCCAGTGAGCGGGCCGGCGCCTTGCATTGGTGTGTGAATGTGTGTGTGAATGGGTGAATGAGAGGCTGTTGTAAAGCGCTTTGGATAAAGGCGCTATGTAAGTGCAGTCCGTTTACCATTTACCATAGGTTGCAACCCTGGTAAACCCTGACCCCAGAACCCGGCACTTGCGAAAAATCCTTTTAGACCAGCCAGCAGCCCCAACTCAGAAGGAGTGGGCGCTGGCATGTTCCGACAACAGGGAACACCTGCAGGTTCAATTCAACTCAACCTGTTCTTATCTATGGTATTTTTCAGGTTTTCTGCTCAAAATCACATGCCCACAGTGAATATAGAATATCTCCACAATCACAAGGGCCTTCATAATGATCTTGGTATCAAATGAAAGCTAACACCTGTGGGGTGACTGTAGAATCAAACTATATGTTACTGTGTCAGAGTAAATAGAGCTAAATAGTAAATAGAGCTGAAAAATCTCAAATTCACTCTCCGCCTAAAAAAACTACAGCTTTTAGAGCAATTAGCCACTAATGGCTCTGAGCAATTAGCCGTACTGTTCCATACTGAACCGTTCTTTTTGCTTCCTTTGTTCACTATTGTATAAATAAATGCTGCAGGCTATCCTGCGGCGCGCGTTTCTACGAACGTGCGTCTAAGATCTATACGTTTGAAAAACTATTAACCCGTTCTCTTGCCTTCGACAGTGCTCCGACAGTGCTCGCGAACGGGTGGCAAACGCATACGGTAGAGTCAGAAGCAAAGTATCGGAAACGTGTCCTTTTGTCGCGTCTTAAAACGGTAGAGGACGACGCTAAGACTTTCTGACCTACAGCGGAACAGTGCCTTCTACAGCAGGCGAGGCCGGTGGAGGTAGAAATCAGAGGACAAGCACATTGTAACGCGTGGAATTGTTCCTCGTCCGGTATCGAACGCCGTCCTCCAATTTCGGCCTCCGGCAGCCTCCGTTGTCCTGGAGAGATTACGATAGCTATGTCGGGTTTCTGATACGCGGCTCACACTGTGGGAGATCTCCCATCAGTAAATGGCTTCTGTACCGGGTCTGTTATAGGAGATGGGGATCAGGATAGTCACTGGGAACACAATTTAGACGGTAGCTAAATCCGGCCCAGAAGGAATCCCTGAGCCTCTTAATCCCAGAGTTTTGTATCTCAGATTGGTTTTGGTCATTAATTCATCACCGCTGTGTTTTGCGACGAATCATGAAAGTCAAGTAGGAAAAAACGCTACGCCTGTTTCAGAAAACACACGGCTTGGCTTGCTCTATGTATGAGGAACGATCGAAAGTAGTTGCTTATAATAAAGAACTTGAGACAGATCTATAGATCTAGAAAGGTCAACGTCTTGCTGACACTTGGTTTCTCCAGAGTAATCACTCTCTCTCTCTCTCTTTTTTTCTCTCCTTTCTCTCACTTTCCCGCTCTCTAACTCCTACTGTATCTCTCTCTCTCTCTGTCCCTCCCTCTCTCTCTCTCTCTCTCTCTCTCTCTCTCTCTCTCTCTCTCCCCCCCCCTCTCCCTCCATCCCTCTTCTAGTGTAGGTCATGCTAATATTCCAGCTAACGTAGCCTAGCCTAGCCCCACATTCCCTGCACTTCAAAGGCCTGTTTGGTCCTTTCATACAGCCCTCTTCATGGTTGATTGCTCCGGCGTCTCGGTGTTGACAGAGAGATGCACTCGTGTTTGAACCTTGTCATCAGGATTTACATCTCCTGAACCCTGCTTCCCCGGGCACCGCTGTTTCTGTCCTAGCGTGACAGTGTTTCGCCTCATACACACCAAAGAGGCAATCAGTCAATGAAGAAAAACAGCTTTTTTTCACAGCAACCATTAAGGAGGCAGCAAGAGCTAATTTGGGGGGGGTGTGTGTGTGTGCGTGTGTGTGTGTGTGTGTGTGTGTGTGTGTGTATGTATGTGTGTCTGTGTGTGTGTGTGTGTCTGTGTGTGTATGTGGGGGGGGGGGTTATTTGTGTGTGTGTGTGCGTGTGTGTGTGTATGTGGGTTATTTGTGTGTGTATGTGGGTTATTTGTGTGTGTGTGTGTGTGTGTGTGCGTGTGTGTGAGTGTATGTGGGTTATTTTGTTGTGTGTGTGTGTGTGTGTGTGTGTGCGTGCTCATTATTTGTGTGCGTGTGCATGTGTGTGTGTGTGTGCGCGCGCCTGCTTGTGCATCTGCTTGTGTGTGGTGTCAGTGAGCGAGACTGAGTGGGAGCACAGAGGATAAGGGGAAATAGGACTCTCTCACTTCCATTAGCTCTCCCAGAACGCGTTCAACGACTTCAGACAAATGGCCGAGCGACCGCCGCAAGACAGGCTGGGTAAACCCGCCGCCCGTCACCGCCGCGCTCTGTCAACGTCCCCCTCACACTCCTCACACACACACACACACACTCACACTCCTCACATACACACACACACACACACACACACTCACACTCCTCACATACACACACACACACACACTCACACTCCTCACATAACTCACGCTTTAGGAAATCTAGGACATCATCTTCCTCTCGTTTTTTTCGGTTTTCTTTTAGGCTACCGAGAGCTCCCGATAGCCAAGGATTAATAGCATGACAATAGTACAGGAACTACAGTACCCACACTCCCCCTCTCTCTCTCTCTGGCCAAGCACAGCAAAGACAACAACAACACAATGTTGTTGATGCGCTAGTCCAGTGAGGTAACCACAGTGCACAGCCAGAGGACAGCACTGGCTCTGGGGTTGGGGAGGGGGAGGGGGTGGGAGGGGGTGAGGGGGGGTGTTAGGAGCCACTGGCCCCGGCTAGTCACGGCCACAGAAGTCAACTTCCCAGTCAGGACGTCAGGATGAACTGGACGTCAGGATGAACTGTCACCTCGACCGGTTGTAACTCAAGTCTATCACACTCTATCTGTCCATGGATCAAGGACTTCCTGTCTGACCGCCCCCAGAGGGTGCGGGTGGGCTCCCACACCTCCACAGCCCTCAGACTCAGCACTGGGTCCCCCCAGGGCTGCGTGCTAAGCCCCATCCTCTACAACCTCTACACCTACGACTTCACCCCCGTCCACCCCAGCAACTCCGTCGTAAAGTTTGCAGACGACACCACCGTGGTGGGCTGCATCTCGGGGGGGGGACGAGGCGGCGTACAGGGATGAGGTGGAGCAGCTGGGCAAGCTGTGCAAGGTTAACAACCTGCTGCTGAACCAGTCAAAGACCCAGGAAATCATCGTGGACTTCAGGAGGAAAAAATCTGAGGTCCAGCCCCTGCTCGTCGATGGAGGGAGCGTGGAGAGAGTCTCAACCCTCCGATTCCTGGGGGTGCACATACAGGATGACCTGTCCTGGAAGACCAACACAGCAGCCATCATCAAGAAGGCACAACAGCGGCTCTACTTCCTGAGAGTCCTCAGGAAATACCACATCAGACAGGAGCTGCTTGTGACCTTCTACCGCTGCACAGTGGAGAGCATCCTCACCTACTGCATCTGCGTGTGGTTCTCCAGCTGCACAGCCGCAGAGAGGAAAGCGCTACAGAGAGTCGTGAGATCGGCCCAGAAGATCACCGGCGCCCCCCTCCCCTCTCTGGAAGAGCTGTACAACACACGCTGCCTCAGGAAGGCCTCCAAGATCTCCAGAGACCCATCCCACCCTGGGAACGAACACTTTGTTCGGCTGCCCTCGGACAGGCGGTTCAGGACCATGTTCGCAAGGACAAATAGACTGAAGCTCAGCTTCTACCCTAGGGCCATTCAGGCCCTGAACACAGCAAAGACCTAGGTTTTAGGCCCTGGACAATCTAGACAATTTGATGGCAGCTACTAGATTGTAATCAAGTGCAATACTGAAACACAACTGTGAACATTTCAAACCTGCAAACTGCGACACTTTAAATGAATGTGCAATAACACTATGTGCAATATGACAACCCTCGGGTACATAAGGTTCAGAGATAGGAAATGTTAGGATAGGTATAGCATAGCATAGAGTACAGCACAGTGTTTTATTTGTATAGTATAGTATAGTGGATAGTGTACATAGCCTTTATTTATGTAAACCAGCTCTTTTCCCTTCTTGTTTTTTAGTTTTTTTTCCTAGCACCAGGGGAGCCCCCCCTCCCAAATTTCGTTGTATGGTACCTGTACTATATCAATGACAATAAAGACCATTCATTCATTCGAGTCAAGAGTCACCGCTTGTGTCACCCTAAGTCACCGAATCAACAACATTGTGTTGTCGTTGTCTTTGCTGTGCTTGGCCAGAGAGAGAGAGAGGCAGTGTGGGTACTGTAGTTCCTGTATTGTAATGCTGTTAATCCTGGGATTGTGTGTGTGTGTGTGAGTGTGTGTGTGTGTGTGTGTGTGTGTGTGTGTGTGTATGTGTGCGTGTGCGTGTGCGTGTGCGTGTGCGTGTGCGTGTACGTGTGCGTGTGCGTGTGCGTGTGCGTGTGCGTGTGCGTGTGTGTGTGTGTGTATGTGTATGTGTATGTGTATGTGTGTGTGTGTGTGTGTGGTTATGTATGTGTGTGTGTGTATGTGTATGTGTATGTGTATGTGTATGTGTGTGTGTGTGTGTGTGTGTGTGTGTGTGTGTGAACCTTTTTATTTTTTTGGAAGGTAATTTCTTTGAGTGGTCGCAGCAGTACCATTCTTATAATTTTTATTCAGTTTATTCTATTTCATTATTATGGAGATGTCAGCAGGACAATGGGCCGGATTCCAACCCATGCCAACAGGGCGTGCGTCTGCACTGTAGGCCGTGGTGCTAAACCACCGGACCACCCCCAGACCATGTCACATTAACCGTGTGGACTACAATACCAGTGAACACCCACTTCAACAGATTCGGGTGACCCACAACACAGTAATAAGTCCTCTGGTAAATGGAGGGGCTGAAGTAGATGGAGAAATAGATGGATAAAAGGCTCTAAGTGCCTCACGCCGGCGAAGCAGCTGAGTTAGCCTCTGTGCTTCGTCTAGTCGCTAATGCGCTAATGGACTAATAGACCACCATTACTGTAGCTGCTCGGTCCACCTCTGTCTGTGGGGTTCGCATACTGTGTATTAGCGCTCTCTCTCTCTCTCTCTCTCTCTATTTATATATCTAGAGTATCTATCTCTGTCTATCTCTCTTTCTTTCTCCTCTCACTCCCCCCTCTCTCTCCCTCTCTCCCTCCCTCTCCCTCTCTCTCTCTCTCTCTCTGATAAAGCATGTTTAATGGCTGTGTTGATGGTTTGACCCAGTGTTCTGAGTGGTGGAGTGCACACAAGTGCTACGCACTCAAGCGGGGAAGATGGCCGCCCATGGGGGGGGAGTGGCTGGGGAGAGGCGTGGGCGTGGGGGGGGGGACGCATCGGAACTCCATTCCATTCACACAGCTCAGTGACGGGAGGTCATCCGACATGTCACACACCCATCGGGGAGGTTTATGTCAAGGAGTTTAGCTGTTTAAGCTGTTTAAGGTTGGACATCATTTCCTTCTGTCGTTAACACCAGGACAGCCGCCTCTTAGCGCCGCCTCGGGGGTGAAATATTCTTCTTCTTCTTCTTCTTCTTCTTTCGTACATTATCAGATGGCCAACTCAGTGTCGTGCAGCCACGCCCTCAAATGACCATAGTCTTTAGAATGGGAGGCTGCTACTTACACACAAAAGACCACTAGTTTGCGCCTCTTGTAAATTAGCCCGCTTCCTACACAGAAAAACTGCTAAATAGCTTCATACTAGCTTAACCTGATGTGATTTTGAAAATGTAAGGATACTGGGTGGGTAGAACGCACACATCTCGAAAAAGTCATGAAAGGAGGGTCCTGAAATTTGATCGAGTGCAAAGATATCATCTTTTTTTTTACTGACTTGGTCAGTATGATGACCCCCACCCATGGCTGTTAACGCCCAGCTGTGTTCCCCCCCCCCCCCCCCCACACACACACACACTGCAAATGCTGCAAACTTCAACTGACTGCTTACTTCCTTCCCTCAGAGGATATTCTTCCTCCTCGACCTCTGCCGAAACTCGGCACTTGACAACCTAATCCGAGTACAAGCCTGTGCAATTCACCTTCGGATTTTTCCCCTCACAAATTCACACTTCAAAGTGACACGCTCGCAAAAATAATTCCCCCCCGACGCCCCTGCGGTTGGCCGACCCTCGGAATTTCGCTCTTGATTAAAAATCTGTTCCGTTCTCACTGAACCCTCCGCCTTTGAAGGAGCAGATCCTTATCACAACCGATAGGTCACTGAACAGTGTGCTGTGTTTCAGGAGGGTCAACCCAGGTCCGCGTGTACAGTGGGGGGCGGGGGGGGGGGTCTTACGTCTTACTGCACTTCCTGTCCCTCTCAGCAGGACAGGGCCATTAGTGACGGGGGGAACAAATGATGATGTCTTCATTCTTCCTCTCTGTATCTGTCTGTTCCTCTCCTCTACTCTCCTCCTCCCCTCCCTCCTTTCCTCCTCTGTGTCTGCTCCTGAGTTGGACAGAGGTAGTTAACCTTTACTGCGCGGCTCCCCCTCTCTCTGCATCCTGTTCAACGAGCTGTGTTGGTTAAATGCCACGGTATTTTATATTCATTAACGAGCTCGGGGCAGTGGGCAGGCAGGCCAGGGCCGGGCTGGGACACAGGGGGGACTGGTGCAGGGATCTCTGTCTCTCTGCTGTTTCTGTCTCTGTGTAGCCTGTTTCTGTCTCTGTAGCCTCCCAGGCTGGGACACAGGGGGGACTGGTGCAGGGATCTCTGTCTCTCTGCTGAACACTTTCTACCCTGCCTGGACCATGGAAATGAATGTCCAAAGCATCACTTCCTGGGGTGCCACCGCGGTGGTTCACCCCTCAAACTGACGGGAAAGTGATTTGGGAGTCAATGGAAATGGAACTGGGTTTCTACCACCTTCCTAACGGGTGTTATTCACTGACAAACAGGGTGCCCGGTCAGACATTTTGCGGCTAATCATTATTCATTATTATGACACTGGATCACACACTAACACACGGGAAGGCACACGCACGCACACACGCACACACGGACGGACGGACGGACGCACACACACGGACGGACGGACGGACGGACACACACATACTGTACACAACGACACACACACACACATCCACACAAACACACACACACACACACACACTCAAATACTGTACACATTAATACACACTCTAGTTCATTCCAACACTGCAATAGACAGACTGTGACACAGGCCCTTCGCACTTGACAGGGAAGGGTTAGCACGCACGCACGCACACACACACACACACACACACACACACAATCTCCCATATGCACCTGTTCTCACACACACAGGCACGTGTACACACACCCACGCACACACGCACACACACACCAACACGCACACACGCACACACACATTTAATCCCAGAAGGTAGCGGAGAAGACAGGTGCAGATGTGCCGTGGTAAAGCAGTAATGACAGTGAGACTCAGTGGAACAGATGGAGACTGAGAATGAGCTCTCTCCTGTGTGAGAATGAGCTCTCTCCTGTGTGAGAGCCTGCCTGGAATGACAGGGGAAGGTTTACCTCGGTTTATCATGGTACTGTACTGTAAGGGAAGGGATTAGGGCTTACTGGTGGACACACACACACACCCACACACACACACAGTCAGACTTAAATGAAATAAAAGAACCTGCCCTCCCTCCCTCTCTCACTTCATTTTCCTCTTTATCTCTCTTTCTTTATCTCTCTCTCTCTCTCTCTCTCCCTCTCTCTCCTTCCTTCCCAGTGCACAGCCTCAGTGTTCGGAGCATCTCTCCCATGGCAGTGGGATATCTATGACAGAATACTTTAGAGTGCGTAAGATTAATAAGAACAATGAGGCGGCGGGGGCCATACATACGCATTGCCATCCTATCAGAATAATCACAACGCCTTTCCACTTTCCACCCGTCTCTCCTCTCCTCTCCTCTCCTCTCCTCTCCTCTCCTCTCCTCTCCTCTCCTCTCCTCTCCTCTCCTCTCCTCCCTCCCTCCCTCGCATCTTCTAACCGAATGCTAAGCTAAGACCGTTGCCTCTCAGGCTCTGTGCTAGGCAAACACACAGGAGAGAAGGAAGGGGTTTGTACTTAGCCGACAGGGACGCGTAGCCTCGATGTGTCACATCCTGAAAGACCAGCTGGGAGGCGTAGTGGTTACTGTAGACCAGGTTACTGTAGACCAGGTTATTGAGGTGGTTTTGGGAGGGTTTTGTTTGAGAACAAAAGACAACATCTCTGCATTATCCGTTATTATCACTGCATTTTCTTCCCCCACTCGAGCAGTATATTGAATGTTAGTTTCTGGCTCTGTGTAGACTGTTTCTGTCTCTGTGTAGCCTGTTTCTATGTAGCCTGTTTCTGTCTCTGTGTAGCCTGTTTCTGTGTAGCCTGTTTCTGTCTCTGTGTAGCCTGTTTATGTCTCTGTGTAGCCTGTTTCTGTCTCTGTGTAGCCTGTTTCTGTCTCTGTGCAGCCTGTTTCTGTCTCTGTGTAGCCTGTTTCTGCCTCTGTGCAGCCTGTTTCTGTCTCTGTGTAGCCTGTTTCTGTCTATGTGCAGCCTGTTTCTGTCTATGTGCAGCCTGTTTCTGTCTCTGTGTAGCCTGTTTCTATCTCTGTGTAACCTGTTTCTGTCTCTGTGTAGCCTGTTTCTGTCTCTGTGTAGCCTGTTTCTGTCTCTGTGTAGCCTGTTTCTGTCTCTGTGTAGCCTGTTTCTGTCTCTGTGTAGCCTGGTTCTGTCTCTGTGTAGCCTGTTTCTGTCTCTGTGTAGCCTGGTTCTGTCTCTGTGTAGCCTGTTTCTGTCTCTGTGTAGCCTGTTTCTGTCTCTGTGTAGCCTGTTTCTGCCTCTGTGTAGCCTGTTTCTGTCTCTGTGTAGCCTGTTTCTGCCTCTGTGTAGCCTGTTTCTGTCTCTGTGTAGCCTGTTTCTGCCTCTGTGTAGCCTGT
>NC_137678.1:50611381-50618881 GCF_963989245.1 Nansenia antarctica | reverse complement strand
GGTTAAAACCTCGGCCTAATGTTTCTAAGTGTGTCTCTCAGACTCGTTAAAGTCATCGACCGGCGCTGTTTGCGGAGGTCTGGAACAGTGTTCGGCGGTCGGCCCCTCTGCCGTGTTACAGCCTGGAGGAAACCGCCACCGGGGGATTTTCACACACACTTGGTCTCATTACCTTTCAGAGAATTTCTCAGGTAACGACTGAGACTGGCAGCGCATTGTAATCTCACGCACACACACAGACACACACACACGCACACGCACGCACACATACACACACGTAACACACACACGCACACACACACACAAACACACACTCTCACACACACACACATAACACACACACATAACACACACGCACATAACACACACACACACGCACACACACACACGCACGCACATAACACACACACGCACACAACACACACAAACACACACACTCTCACACGCACACACCCACTCTCACACACACACACACACTCTCACACACACACAAACACACATACACACACAAACACACACACACCCACTCTCACACCAGTGGAGGCTCCTCCATAGAGGTGGAGGAGGCCTGGCCTCCCCAATAATTTGAGAGAAGAGAGAGAGATTTAAAAAAGCAATAATTATATTTTTTATCAGACACACAACATACAATTCAGAACAATACTTCATCCATTTCTAATATTTATCCTGCAGAACAGCACTCATACACGCGTGTGGCGGAAAAAGGTACTACACGGAGGCCAGGCCTCCTGTCGGAAAGTGGTTTCTCATAGAAGTCAATGTAATGCAATTTTTTTCATGGCAATATGTGATTGGCCAAATCACTGAAAATGGGTGGGAACAGGAGGCCTGGCCTCCGTGTAGTACCTTTTTCCGCCACACGCGTATGAGTGCTGTTCTGCAGGATAAATATTAGAAATGGATGAAGTATTGTTCTGATTGATTGATTGATTGAAAACCTTTATTGTCCCCAATGGGGAAATTTTGTTGTCAAACAGCTCAGTTAGGGCAGGAAACATTCAGTACAGAAAACAGAAAAACATTCAATAAAATACATAAAACAGTGCAGGCTCAATAAGTAAAAAAAAAAAATAAAAAAATAAAAATAAATTGTATGTTGTATAAATTGTATGTTCTGAATTGTATGTTGTGTGTCTGATTGACATAGTGTTTGAGTGCTTTTGACATGTCATTGATTGTATGTAGTATGTTGTGGTGAATGTTGTGAGCCTGAGCAGAAGGGACAATAGCTGCTGCAGGCGGACCAGAGATTCATGCCAATTGTTTTGTTTATTTGATGACCCATTGTGCAGGCAATAAAAGCTGCTTCATCCACCATCCTGAGAGTGTCCCAATCCCTTCAGTACCGCCAAACACAAATTAATAATTTTTAACAAAGACAGATAAGAAGAACAGGGAACATTCCATCGCGAGTGAAGCGAGCAAGCGGAAAAAAATGTGGCCTCCTCAATTCTGGAAGTCACCAGCCTCCACTGTCTCACACATACACACACACGCGCACACACACACTCTCACACATACACACACAAAGACACACACACACACTTCTCTCCATCAGCCCCACCAGGGGATTTTCACACCCACTTGGTCTCTCTACCTTGCGAGCCGATTTTTTGCGAGTCGGATTTTGCGAGCCGTTCGCCACAGTGTCCGCTGTCCATGCATGATGTGAACGCTCACGTATGCATGAGGAGCAAACTCCTCCTCGACCCCTCTGAAGTCAACCTGACTGAGAAACACGTCTTGAGGGAGGTGGTCTGGAGTTCACTTCACTTCCTGGTTCACTTTCAGCAGCGTGAGGGCAGAGCACTCCCAGACCACTTTGTCATCGGAAACCCGCTCTGTCCTACACTGGCTACACATGACTCTCTTGGCCCTCTGCGCTTGCCGTACATGTCCCGCGCTTAATCAACGTGCAAATTACCCCGAGCTGCCAAACGACCTAATTGGTTGGTTAATTGGTTGGGTCCAATGAAAGATGGCACAGCGCGCAGCTAAAGTGGGACTGAGACACTGAGACCTCATCAGTGCTGAAATGAGCTAGAATGAGCTGGAAGTAATGGAGTCCTCGTTCACACAGAGAGGGCAGTGTGCACACACACCACTGAGTCACCTCCAGACACCCTACCCTCTCGGTTCACTGCAAGAGGAGCTGAGTTCAGTTGTTTTGAAAAAGGACTACTGTTATATTATGTGAAAATACCGTCAAAAGTATCAGATCCCTGTGTGGGGTTTGGTATGAGCCAGCCACACAGATGAGCTGTGGAAGAAGGGAGGAGAGGAAATGGAGAAATGCCACTTCTCCTCCTTCTACTCTCTCTCCTGCTGTCACTCGGAGCCCCTGAGATGTGGGGCGGGAATGTGCGTGTGTGTGTGTGTGTGTGTGTGTGTGTGTGTGTGTGTGTGTGTGAGAGTAATCGTGCTGTGAAGGAGAGGTCTATTCCAGGGAGACATGCAGGTGTTAGTGATGACACAGACACACACACACACACACACACACACACACACACACTTCTTAGCTCAGGTGTGTGTCGCCCATCGACCGCCATAGACTGACTATTGACAAGATATACACTGCTACTCTGAAAATAACTGTTGCATTTAAAAGGCAGCTTTCTCTGTCTGAGTAGTTTGGCTTGAACTTCAGAATACAGCAAGTATACCAGCCTCAACATAATTAACAATTATGAATGCTCAAATTAGGAATGCTCTAATTATGAATGCTCAAATTGAAGTGGCATTATCCAAGAGTCTGTGACCTTGGAATAGTATTCACATATTAAAGCAACAGTCGGTACACTGTTGTGTGTGTTTTTCTTTTTTCTACCTCTCTTTCTCTCTCTCTCTCTCTCTCTCTCTCTCTCTCTCTCTCTCTCTCTCTCTCTCTCTCTCTCTCTCTCTCTCTCTCTCTCTTTCCCTCAGTGGTATGGCTTTTCTTATTTATTGTCATTAAGCTGCTTATCGCTCTCCCTTCATCCATTCTGCCGCCGCCTACGCTGTCGCGTTTTGATAGAGCGCGTACATATATTATTCATCTGATTGACTTCTCCTAATCGCCTCAAAAGTGCTGGAATTAATCATTCGAAAGAATCCGGTCGTTTGTATTCTGTCACGTTTATGGAGTTTTGTGGAGGGGAATGGTTCCGGAAGGACTGTACGTACACCTGGGAGAGAGCATGTGGAGCTGTAGCAGGGGAATCAGGTGTGGGGGGGAGAGAGGGGGAGGTAGGGAGAGACATGGAGAGAGGGAGAGGGGGAGAGGGGGAGGTAGGGAGACATGGAGAGAGGGGGGGAGGTAGGGAGACATGGAGAGAGAGAGAAGGGGGGAAGTAAGGAGACATGGAGAGAGAGAAAGAGAGAAACCGAGAGAGTGACAGAGAGCGAGAGCTACCCCCCTTTCACAGGGGAGAAATCAATGAGGCTAGATATTCAACACTAGTCAATGGCTTTTATGGTGGCCTATAAAAAAGCCCATTGAAAAAGTATATATGGCATGCGATGATTTCTCTGTGGGTGAAATTGGATTACCCCCACTACTGTAAAACCCCCAAAGTGTCTTGCACGTCTGTGGGTGCTCTGCTCTCTGAGTGCTCTAGATCTATCCCATCCCACCAGCCATAAAAAAAAAAAAAAAAAACGAAATAGGAAAAGAAAAAAAAAACTAAAAAAAAAACGTAATTACATTGGTGGATGTGGTCACGGTGAGCACCTTTAAAAGGATCAAATTAAAGTTTGTGCAGCGCCGGCAGTCCCCTTGTGAAGGGGGGGATTACTTGTGGTGGAAGTTGGGTCTCTCGGAGGCTGAAAGACAGAGGCAGAGAGAGAGGGATGGGAGGGTGGTGTGGATGTGGGGATGTCACGTCAGAGAGAGAGAGATGGGGGGGTGGGGGCGGCTGAAGGTGTGCCACGCCTCTGAGCAGCGGGGTCATTAACATTTTGTGACGTTAGAATTCTAAGGTTCTATCTCCATTTTTGGTCAAAATTGAGTTTTTTACCTAATCTGATCCATTAGGTGTTTATTAATGCCTGTCTGGTGTTATTTTTTAAATGTTGACATTTTTTAGTTAGTCATTCATTAAATACAAAGGTTCCATCTCACAATACATAATGGAATGTAAAAACTTTGACGCTCAATATCTCTGAACTACCCGAAACGGAGATAGAATCATTCTAAGCTCACGATACCGCCTTTATCCAAAGCGATTTACAACAAATACCATTTGACTAAGTAAAGTGATTCATCTATCCACCAGTCAGAGCAGGAAAAAGTCATCAATGCTCAGGCCTGGGGCCATTGGCAGTCATCGTGCTAGAAGAATTACGATTTTATTTCATTTTATTATTATTATAACACTGGAGAAACTGTATAGGGGGATAGAGAGTAAGTAGATGTCTCAGGAGGGACAGTAAAAGGTGTAGCCTGAAGAGATGGAGGTCTTCAGTCTACGGCAGAAGATGGGGAGTGATTCAGCAGTCCTGACAGCAGTGAGAAGCTCGTTCTATCGACGGGGAGCCAGTGTAGTGAAGAGACGTGACCGGGTAGCACGACTGCCGTGTCCGCGTGGAGGTGGTGGAGCCAGTCGGCCAGCAGAGGTGGAAGAGCGGAGTGAACGGGTTGATCTTTGGGGGGGTGACCATTGCTTGCAGATAGGCAGGGACTGTTCCCTTTGCTGTCCGCTAGGCGAATCTGAGGGTCTCGAATCTGATGAGAGAACATGAGAGAATTTGGAGAGGTTGAACACTAGACGGGGGCAACAGCATTCTGGAGGAGCTGCAGAGGTCTGATGGCGGAGGCGGGGAGCCCGGCCAGGAGTGCGTTGCAGTAGTCGAGGTGGGAGATGACCAGTGTCTGGACCTAGAGTTGAGCGGCTTCTCTGGTGAGGAATGGAAGTATCCTCCTGATGTTGTAGAGCAGCGGTTCCCAACCTTTTAGGAGTCACGGCCCACTTTACAGATATGTCCAGTATTCGCGGCCCACTCAGCAGCGCGCAAAGCGCACGCGCATGAATCGCGCACGAGCGCTCAAAACAATGACGTAATTTGAACAAAAACTAGAGGGAGCGTGGCAAATTTTAAAAAAATAAATAGCGGTTAAACCATTAAAGCCGAGCGGCGATGTTTTATATAGCAGGTGATCAAATACCAAGATCGTAAATGTTGTATGTGTTCAATAGATCAAACATCCTTATGTGTGTGGGCAACTCCCGACTCCCGACTAGGGTTGCCAGATGGGCTCGGGTTTTTTTGGTGGAATTAGCGGTTTTAGACTGTGGTTAGGGTGGAAAATGTCGATCCCATCTGGCAACCCTGTTCGCGAGTCCGGGATGGAGTGTAGCCAATCAAGAAGCGAGCTGACTTCTTCTTTTCTGATGGAAATATTCAATCCAATTGTTGGTTGAGGTGGCAGAGGTGGCAAAACTCTAGATCAATCCAAGATTTTTTATCTTTTTAAAATTAAAACGTTTTTGTAACAAAAAAACGTCAATAAAACATTTTTTTTGCCCATGATTTGGCGGCCCACTTGCAGTACTCTCGCGGCCCACAGGTTGGGAACCGCTGGTAGAGGAAGAATCTGCAGGAGCGTGCTGTCGCTGTGTTGTTTGCTGCACAAGATAGGCGGTTGTTCAGGATCACCCCAAGGTTCTTGGCTGTCTGGGAGGAGGTTACGGTAGAGTTCTCTACTGTGATGGAGAAGTCTTGGAGAGGGCAGGCTTTCCCGGGGAGGAAGAGTTGCTCAGTCTTGTTAAGGTTGAGCTTGAGGTGGTGGGCTGACATCCATGCAGAGGTGTCAGCAAGACACACAGAGACACGTGTTGCCGCATGTGAGTCAGAGGAGGGGGAAGACAGAAAGAGTTGAGTGTCGTCTGCGTAGCTGTGGTAGGAGAGCCCCATGTGAGGAAATGACCAAGCCAAGAGACTTGGGGCCAATCCCGATTCCCTTTTCTACCCCTATGGCTCGTTTTCGAGTGTGACTCGATTCGAAGCCAAGGCCTTCGAACAGAGCCACAAGCCATACCCCTTGAAATCCACCCCTATGAATTGGGACGGCCCTTCACGGCGGCTACGTCATCAACAGTGGTTTAAATAGACGCGGTACGGGTGACGCGTTATGTTGCTGGCGAATTCTCACATCTCGCAATGCCTACTTCAGCTGTGTTTATTTCTGTTGCGTGTGCTATAAGCATCTTTTTTCGTTTGTTATCAACACACTGTAGTGTTTAGACGTTTTTAGTCTCTTCCGTCAACGATGTCTTTTTTGTGGACATCGCAATAATGACAATGAATGAATCCAACCAAAACACAGAGTATTAACCAGATCTGTCAGCGCACGATGTTCCTCCAAATATACCCGTGACTCAATCCTCAGCCACCACATACACACGAGTCCATCAGTAGTCATAAAGCGTTGTCCAAAAATCACGTTACCAAGCGCCTTTCTCAGAACAATTCGTCGTCAAGAATCCAAAAATCAATCCATCATAGTCGTGGTCAAAAACGTAGAAAGAGGATCTCTTGGGGACGCGGCCACATTTGCCCGTGAAGGAGAGATGACAAATAGGCGGAAACATTTCTCAGTAGAGTCGAACGGTGATAGATCATCATCCTTTACGCGTATCCTTAACTGTAGTTACATTTCGCGTGTCATATGCCATTAGACATGGAAATATGTCAATGCGCGGCTGTCATGCACAAATCAGCTTGTAAAGTTAGACACACAGCACATCGGCATAATAACGTTTTGTTGTTGTTGTGCTTGTTATAAAGAAAAGGTCTATAATGCATTTAAATGAATGATACAACCCATTAATAATATTACATAATAACAACTGCTCACATGGAAATAGGTAAAAATACGCATCATGTACAAGTCAGCCGAACGTTTGACAGATAACTTTACATATGTGTACCATCATCCGCTGTCAAACGCCACAGGTAATAATTGATTTATGATTGTACATCTCTGAAATGCTCGACTGTCATGCAGCGTTGCGTTACTGTAACGTTAGACACAGCACCGACAAAAAAGCGATGTTTTGGTTATGCTTGTTATAAATAAAAGGTCTATAATGCATTGTAATGACATTAAACTAAGACAATAAGATGGTTATCATAATTTTTCTAATCTTTATTAAATAGTAATTACAGAGAAAGTAAAATGAAATTTCCGCATTGAATAGAGCGACATAAGATTTCTGTAGATGATTCGCAATGCATCCTGGAATCAAGGGGTAGCGTACCCCTATGGCTTCGAAGCTAGTCTGGTCCTGGAATCGCTCGAAACGAAGTCATAGTTAGCCCTCGAAATGAAGCCATGGCTCGATGAAATATGAATTGGGATAGCCCTCCCCCTAAACGTGAACGCGCAAATCGAGCCATAGGGGTGAAAACGAAGGGCTAGGGGTGAATTGGGATTGGCCCATCGTATAGAGGGAGAACAGTAAGGGCCCTAGGACAGAGCCCTGGGCCACCCCAGTGATG
>NC_137678.1:50580078-50600078 GCF_963989245.1 Nansenia antarctica | reverse complement strand
CTGCGTGAGGCTGGAGAGTATGTTGACGCTCCAGGGTGACTACTGACAACCCTACACAGGGCTGGGGAGAGAGATTGACCCCGTGACATGAGATAAGCAGTTACCACAGCGTTGGCAAACAGCGATGTATGTACATGTATACAGCAAATGTTGTAAATGTGTCCAGAGTACTTAAAGGTCCTGCCTAATGCATGACCCTCCGTTATCATACCCTCACAGCGGGTCTATGGGCTGTAGTGGGAGATTAGGCTAATGTATTGAAGGGCATGTTGAATGAGTCTGATAGGACAGAACATACAAGCTCGGGCCTAAGCTGCATGGGGCAAGAGTTGATCTCTCGGCCCCCCTAGCGATGGAGCTAGTGAGGAGATGCCAGCCACCCACCCACACTCTCAGCTCCATCCTCTCTCTCTCTCCTCTCTCTCATTCTCTATCTCAACCTCTCTCTCTCTTTCTCTCTCTCTCTCATTCTCTATCTCAACCACTCTCTCTCCCTCCCTCACTCTCTCTCTCTCTCTATCTCTCTCTCCCTCTATCTCTCTCTCTCTCTCTCTCTGAGAGACGGCCTCTCTACGGCCTCTCTACTGTACGTTCCAGCCTCAACGCCTTCAACTCTCTCACCCCCCCGACTCTCTCACTCACTCTCACGCTCCGCGGAAAAACAAAAAAAACAGACGCACTCTCCCACTTCTTCTCTGGCTTCTCGATGGGCTCCCTCCCTAGGAGTTCACAGAGGGAACATGTTGTACATGGAAGACGCAGCGCGTTCTGTTTTCATTAGCGCACGTACGTACCGCAGGACAAATAGCTTAGCGTCTGCCACACTTATCTCTGGTAATCTGTTTGCGTAACTCTCTCGGTCTTGTTTGCGGTTCGCTCCGGTGGAAAAAAAAGCCGTTCTTCTGATGTATCATTTGTGCGTCTGTGTCTTTCTCTCTCTTTATCTCCCACTAAGAGTCAACAGAAGATTGATCAACAGGGTGTGTTTGTGGAAAGCATTTCCTGCACCTTAACGGCACACAGCTTCAATGAAACATTTATAGAGAAGGCCCTTACAGGCCCCAGAAATAACCCATGGAAAACAGCTTTCAGATTCCTCAGTAGGGGTAAAGCTACTGTCATTTTGATGAATTAAGTATTTAGGCCTAATGCTTTTGCAGTGTGCAGCAACGGGGCATTGTGAATTTGGTATATATAGCTTTCTTAGAACAGTTGCAGGGGAAGAAGAAGCGTTAAGAGTATTTCCTGGAAGTCTTCTTCAATCCTTTATCCCATTGAGTGTAAGTGGCTACATTTCTTCATGCCCGCAATGGTGTTCCGGCTTTATAAAATGAACAAGATGACCCAGAAATCACAGTGTACAGAAAACCATTTCCAACTGTTCTTCACAAAGATTTAATGGGGGAACATTGTCGAAGCCTTGCTCCACTGGAAGATGCTTGCTAATTATAGCTCTCTTTAGCTCCCAGCCATCAAAGGTCTTCTTTTGAAGTGTGTGTGTGTGTGTGCGCGGCTCGTCCTGAAGCTCTGTCGGGGGTGCGTAGTCTGTGACTGCTCCCATGCAGTTAGCATCAGGGACCTCACCACTGGAGGTGCCAATCCGTTCAGTGGTATGACGGTTGAGAGAGAGGAACAGCAGGAGATAGGGTTGTCTGGGGGGGGGGGGGGGTGACACGTAGTGGTGGATCTGCCAGGGATCACACACACACGCGTGTGTGAGTGAGTGTTCGTTCCCTGACAGCTCCACCACTCCATGTTGTTGATACTGATGCTGAACTTGGAGACAGGAAATGCAAAAAAAAGGTTTGTGATGGAGGCTTGTTCAGCGCAAAATAAATACTGTTCATGGCAGTGGCATAGTAGCAAAAAGAGGTCGATCAACGCACTGAAGTTAATGATCATTGAACCTTTATTATAATACATACATAAACAAGGGCTCTCAAGATGTCTGTGTACAAAGATGATCAACCACAGGATCACAACATCTTGAGCGGTTTGCTTTTCCCATTTAAGGGATTTTAATCAACAAATTGAGTGCAAAGACAATGTTGGCAAGCATTTTAATGGCCTTGGTGGATTCATTCTCATTTCATTACTTTATTTCATGCTTGGACGGCCAGCTGCATTGAGAGATGAGGCAGCAGCGCTATCCAAAATCTACTCTGCTGAAGAAAACAGTGTTTCGCTTTCGTTTGTGGTAGAATTGAGGGGAGGGATTCAATTCGCACCAATCTCGACGTGCCCTGTCACCGTCGTCGCATCCTGATGACATGTGACAGGCGATAAGTGCCCAGGGCGCCAGGCCGAGGCCAAGGGCCGTGAAGTGTCGCGACTGGGCAGCACCGGTGTCATCATGTGATCAGACATGAAATGTTACATTTAAACTGTTAAAGTGTTTCATCTCGTTACGGCTGTAAGTGTCCCAAGGAAACAAAATGGACCAAACTAAAGTGGTGCACAAAAGTATACATAATATAGTATACGTCTACATAAAGCCAGCCACAACATGAGAAAATTATCAGAGTCCCTGAAAGGGTGTAAAAAGGATCATGTTTTAATGGACAGCCTTCATACCTACACAAAGAAACACTGAAATCAACAAAATATCCACTAATAATAATAATAAGCAAAACAGGCATCTCCCACTACCTCAATTTAGCATCATAAGCACTCCAACACAAACTGCCAATCACCGCGGTGCCATAAACTGTCCCTATACTTAATAGACTGATGCTCAATAGAGCTGCGAGAGCTGTCGTGAATTAAGCCGTTATATCGTAGCTACGATTGCTGCTACGGTACTATGATTTTGCTATCATTAAGCAAGCCTGCTCTGCTCTGCTCTCGAGCATCAAGCACCTAGATGGTAGTCATTTGAAGCTACGGTGTAGAGGCTCTTTGACTGGGAAGCCCTTGACTGTGCTGTATGCAGGCTGACTGTATTACCCTCGTCCTCGTCAAAGTTGCATCACTCAGCTGAAAGCCTTCCTCTAATGTTACCTAGTAAAGGAGTCATGGCTTCATTCTGAAGGGGAACCACTCAAGTATTCCTTCTTTACCCAGAGTGAAGAGAGACCCTAGCATGAATATGCCAGATTCTTGGGTCAGCGTATCCCCAGGCGACTGTCCTGGGTGAGATATTGAAGCTGATTCCAAGTGGCCATCTCATAGTCATCTAATGGCACGGGTGGGGGATGTATCTTCCAAGGTGCAGCGTTCTAACTGTCTTCCTCTCTGTCTCCTCCCTCTCTCCTGTAGGCACAACCAGGCAGCCCAAGGAAGGAGAGGTCCCCGGGGTGGACTACAGCTTTGTGACTGTTGACCGGTTTATGGAACTGGAGAAAAGCGGAGCCTTGTTAGAGAGCGGAACTTATGAAGGTGAGGAGAGCCTTGGATGTCTTTGTACTGCTTGCGTGTCAAACTGCGTTGCCTATCTTGCAGTTATATATACTTTTTTGACATTGTGTTTGTGACAGTCTAATTAACCATAATTTTTCTGTACAAACTGTTGATTTACCCTTAACGAAAAGAGTCATGCTGTGCAGTGGCGGACTCAGGCTGTTTGAAGGTCACGGGCGAAAAGAAAAAAAGGGCACCTACTGCACAACATGGGACCCCATCAGTGCACACGGTCAAGTTTAGACCATTGGAAGGGCAGCCAATAGGGCACATCCTCTAATTTTGCCACTCAAAAGGGCACTTTAGTGCGACATTTTTCAACTGTGTGGGAGCACATGGTCAAGTTTAGACCATTGGAAAGGGCACCAATAGGGCACTTCCTCTAATTTTCGCCACTCAAAAGGGCATTTCTGCCACTCAAAAAGGGCACTTGAGAGTTTTTCAACCGTGGGGGCACGAGGAGGGGCGGTCGCCCCCCCTGCCCCCCGCTGAGTCCACCAGTGTTCCCTTTCTTCCCTCCCACTGAGGTGCTTTCAGACAGCTCTCAGACATGACTGTGATCCACGGCTGTTCAGAAAACACATTTCACAGAACAGCAGCCTCTCTCTGACAGAGAAACACACTTCCGCTGCTAGCGAGCAGCTCTGCTCAGCTATCGTTCTCTCCCCTCTAAGAAGCCTCTCGAAAACAAACAGTTTGTCCCTCCAAATGTCCTTCCCCTTGTTCCCCTGAAGTGTGCACTTTTCCACCAACCCGTCCATTGATTTTAAAAGCACAGGATTGTGTGTATAAAAGCTTATGGTTACACAAATCCTAGGCTTTTTTATGAAGTGGACACTTTGAGAAAGGGTGGATAATCGTGGAAGAGAAAAGAGAAAAGAGGAAAGAGGCTCCTTTGATCCTCCATTTGCTCAGGGCTTGAGTGGCTCTCTCCGAAGCACCTGCTCCTCCACTCCACTATGGTAGGCGACGGGGACTGACTTCACACAGAGGGTATATAGCTGGTGAATTTACTCTTATGTCAGCTCCTTTCGCCTTAGCGGTACCCTCCTGTCCCTGGCTCCCTGTGCCTGTCACTGCAAAAGAAAGAAATTGCAGGCGGTCCATTTAACGGACGGTTTGCCAGAAGCGGCGTTCGACATTTTCACCGGTGATGGGAGCTGTGTATCATTTTCACATTTTCTGCAGTGAGAGCCATCCTTCAGGTATGTAATGCTCAATTAGAGGACAGAGAGAGAGATAGAGAGAGAGAGAGAGGCAGGCAGATACGATTGCTACAGCCTAGAGTAGTTGGTTGTGAAGAGGGCAAAAGAAGTAACCTCCAAGCTGGCAGAATTCATCTTTTAGTCTTGGTGGCGATGAGTACAGTAAGATTCAACGGAAGGGCAACGAATAGAAGACACTCGTCTTAGAAGAACGCCTTAACTCGTCCGCCATGAGCTCGTCCGCCATGAGCTCTCTCACCATTTGTTTGTTGTTGATATCACCCCTGCTGTGTGTCTCCTGTTGTAAGTACCTTGCTTGACAAGGTCATGCAGGGTAGCGTCTTATGATGTGCTACACGTCTGAATGATACCGTTCTCTACTATAACCCAAAGTTATTTAAGTTCAGGTTTGGAGCGCAACAACTCGCTGTTATTTATTTTTTTCAACTCGCATGAATTTTTTAAACGCTTTCGGTCTTTGGAGTCTGGCGAAGCGTGGGCAGCAGTGTAACAGCGAACTCAGCGAACTCTCTCTAGCGATGCTCTCCAACGTTTTCGTCGGAAGTCGTTACGCACTCGCAAAAATGTGAACGACTCGTTTCCGAGAGAGAGGACCTTTTTTTTCACCTCACCACAGTAAATACCCAGAGATACCAGACGTCTTTAATCTCTCCCGAGCTAATCTCCACGGTCCTAAAACTGTCTACATTACCCAAGTTTGGGGGGGTTAATTTTTAATACTCATCCTCCAGTATTAGAGTAATCTTGTGGATATTCCTGCCTCTTTTCGGTGTCTGGTTCCTCCTCTCTGAGCACTCCGCAGCCAGCACCACTGAAGCGATATCCCAGTGCAGGCTAATCCTCACAGTGCTCCACTAGACAACCTTGCCGTGCCTGATCTCCAGCCGAGAGGCAGAGCACCTCAGGGGACTGGGGGGGGCTGAGTGAGCACCAGCAGTAAACACTTAAACATCTCCCAGTTATTATAATTTTATTTTATTTTATTATATACACGTCCGTGATTACACAGCACTCACGTAAACACACTCCATCAGGGTCTCCCATGAGCTAAACAAGGACATCTGTTGCTGTCTGAGGAGGACTAGGCCAGGTTGTGTCAAGGTGGAGCTACCAGCGTCGAAGGCTTTTGGCAGCCAGCGTTCCTGCGAGTAGTGAGAGGATGAGCCCTGGGGAGAGTCTGGGTGCGATGCTAGGAACGCTCGGCATGCTGGGAGCCGGCGGTCTCCACGCCCGGAGGCAGCAGGAGGGCCGACCACACGGAGCTGAGAGCTCTGGGAGATTACGTCATGGTTATTTACTTACTCGCTCACAAACACACACACACACACACACTCACACTCACACACACACACTCACACTCACACTCACACACACACACACTCACACTCACACTCACACTCACACTCACACACACACACACTCGCTCGCTCGCTAAGAATCTCTGCATGGTTTGGTGACTGAATGATGTGTATCAGATGAGAGCGATGTGTTAGCAAAGACAGGAACATGTACAAGCGTTAACATGTCTGGGGAGGGGGCTATTGTTATTCTGTATACAATATAGGCACATAGGAATGTTTGTGTGTTTGCCAAAGGAGGCTGGTGGAGTTAGAAATCAAAGGGTGGGCCCATCCTCTTTCAAACGATTCCTTAATTATAATTTTTTTTTAAGTTCTCTCCATGGAATGAGCCCAATCACATTTCACCCCTACGGCTCAGTTTTGCGCGTTCACATAGTAGAGTTTTTTGTCATTTTTATCATTTCAATGTATTATAGACCTTTATAATAAGCATGCATGCTATGTATGCCTATTACTCCCTTCTGGACAGCGGTACAGGGCCATCAGGTCAAAAACATCACAACACTTGAACAGTTTCTTCCCCAAAGCCACGGCCCTCCTCAATAACTCCTGATTATTGCACCTTGCACTTAACATGTTTTTGCATTACGTTGTACAGTATATGTATTCACTCGTATTGGTACTGTATATATTGTGTGTCTTGTTTTTGTATTGTAGTATTGTTGTATTGTCGTCTTGTTGTTGGATGTACTGTAGCTTGTTCAGCATGGAGAATACCAAGTCATGTTCCTAGTGCAACTTCACATGGCAAAGGTTCAATTGAAATTGAAAATGTGTTTATGCCTATGTGTCTAGCTGTGTGTCTTATGTTAGTTATCTAACATTAAGCTTTTAAGGCTGATTTATGCATGATAGTCCCGCTTTTTTGACATCATTTCCATGTCGCATTTCCCCCCTTTGATGGCATATGACGCCCGAAATGTAACTGAAGTTCAGCCGCTTAGTTGTTGCACTTGTTATCTCTCCTCTAATATCAGTGCAGACTGGCAGGGAAGCAGCAGGGTTGCTAGCCTACAGACTGGCAGGGTAGGAGCAGGGTTGCTAGCCTACAGACTGGCAGGGTAGGAGCAGGGTTGCTAGCCTACAGACTGGCAGGGTAGGAGCAGGGTTGCTAGCCTACAGAGCACCGCTATTCTGTCATGAACTGGCCTGGTAATGAAGCATTGTTCTTTTTTATTTGATGACTTGTTCGATCGATTGATAGGACGAAACTTAAGTTGTGAATGAATCGCAAGCGTCAGTGCTTTTGTATGATACTACTGAATGATATCGTATCAGGGTCTTGATTGTCACATTTCATAGGGGAAGATTCTCAACCACTACCCCTCTGTTCGGAGGGCTTGTCTTCAAAGTGAGTGGCACTCCAAAAAGAGCCATAGGGGTAGGAAAGGGAAACAGGACTGGGCCTTTGAGTGCTGAGAAAAGTGCTATACAAAAATAAATGTGTTATTATTATTGTGATGCCTGGAACAGAAATGAGGAATGTTATCAAACACTTGAGAGGATGTCATCTCACCTCCCTCTTCCTGTTTATGCAATGACATGATCTGCCTCTGTCTCTCTCTCCTGCTCCATGTGTAATCATCAAATAGATTTCCCTTGACAGGGACCGATTTCCAATTCATGTTCACGATCTTCTCCCCTGTGACCCGCTTGATGCTTGAATATTAACTTGTTACTAGCGGGAGACGACAACATCCAAGTAAATGTTATTTTAAATGCATCAGCACAGGAAGAGAAAATGTTTACAAATGCAACAGGAACAGGCGTGTTACATTTTTGACGTGTGTGTGTGTGTGTGTGTGTGTGTGTGTGTGTGTGTGTGTGTGTGCCCGTGTGTCCGTGTGTGTGCCCGTGTGTCCGTGTGTGTGCATCCTCTGTTCGCAGATAACTATTACGGCACCCCCAAGCCCCCTGCGGAGCCCAGTCCCAGCCTGCTGCTAAATGTAACTGACCAGCTTCTTCCGGGCGCACGACCCAGTTCCGAGGGGAAGAGGAAACGGAACAAGTCGGTGAGCAACATGGAGAAGGCCGGCATCGACCCGCCCGAGGAGGAGGAGGAAGAGAGGCCAGTCGTCAACGGCAACGGCGTGGCCGTCACCCCAGGTCAGACCCCAGACGGGACCCCTCTGAGAACGTGGCCACACGGCCAGGGAGCCGTTAGGGCAGCGTCATGACAACCAGGTCACCGCCACCGCCACCGTGGGCGACCTCACACACAGCTTGACAGCCAGGCATGCGACGGCACGGCCCTCAGATCTGATAGATTCCGGTGACATAGCAGCGGTTCTTATCGTCAAGGGTTACCTCATAGCAACCGGGTTCTGTTGTGGTGATAGCTTAGCAACTGGTTAACACTCATAACTGTGAAGCAAACACTATGAGACTGAAACCACAACAACACTCTGTAATATACAAGCCTTCTACTTCCTCCTGGCACAGAGCTGTGGTCAATGATAGAGTACCACACCCTACATCATTATGCTATTCCTAAAACAATGGAGGCTGTATTAGATTAGATTAGATTAGATTAGATTAGATTATATGGATCCACCGGAAGTTCGGCCACCGAAATTATTCGGCCGAAAATAGCAAAAAAAGGACATTCTGTGTTCGGCCGTTTGTGTGAAAAGACCAAATGTTCACCCAATACGAGACGTTTTTTTGATGACACGATCAAACAGTGCAAGCAACCTATGCTGTTCTGTGAATGAGTGATAAGTGAGTGATAACTGCCTACTCCCAAGTGATATAATTACAGCAAACCTGTCGGCAGTTTGGCATCTCAATTCAATTCAATTCAATTCAATTGTACTTTATTTATCCCCGTGGGGAAATTCATTTTGCCACGCCACTCTCTAAAAACAACACATGACAACACAACATAAAGGACAGACAACAATACTGGGCCAGCCATGTATAGTATATAAAAAACAGTAAGATCATAATAGAAAAATGGATTTAAAAAGATGGCTATATCTATGATATTAAAATACTAAAAAGTGATGATGATGATTAAAATAAATAAATAAATACAGATCCAGTTCAATCTGTTCTCTGAACGACAACGAGAGGCACATTCCGACATTAAGACTATCGTTTTCATTTTTGCAACTTTTTGCAAAGTGTGAGCTAAGCAATCACTGGAAACTGATGGGATCACAGTATTATGTGACAGCTGCTGGTGAAAGGGATAACAAGCTTTAACAAGATTTAATGTTCAGACTTTGTCGAAAAAATAAAAAGTCAGAACATTTTGATTGGTGACTCGTTCCCCCTTTCACCAGCCGCTGTCACAATTTTTACATCTTTTATGAAAAGAGGAAATATTCCGTAACATAAAGTATATACAATTTAAAACAAGTCATTTTGATCATTATCATTGTACATTTACATTAACATTTTTGGCATTTGGCAGACGCCTTATTCCAAAGCAACTAATCAACAATCAATACATTTAACCTAGAAAGTGAATCAGTGTAGCAGGAAAAATCTAGTTCAGGCCAGTGGCCATTGGCAGTCGTCGTTTTTTTAGTAGACAGTAGAGGAGCAGCTAAGGTGTAGCCTGAAGAGATGGGTCTTCAGTTTCCGACGGAAGATGGGGAGAGACTCGACACTTCTGACAACCGTGGGAAGCTCATTCCACCAGCGGTCAGCCAGGGTAGTGAAGAGACCAGTGGCGGACTCAGGCTGTCCTCTCATTTTCGTCACTCAAAAGGGCATTTTTGCCACTCAAAAGGGCACTTAAGAGAGACGTTTTTCAACCGTGGGGGCACCAGGAGGGGCGGTCGCCCCCCCCCCCCCCCCCCCGAGTCCACCAGTGGAAGAGACGTGGACGGACAGCATGGCTGCCGCGTTGGCGTAGAGGGGCCAGTCGGCCTGCAGAGGTGCAGGAGCGGAGTGAACGGGCTGAAGTTTGCTTGCAGGTAGGCAGGGGCTGTCCCTTTTGCAAGCACCAGGGTCTTGAATCTGATGCGAGCTGCTGTCGGGAGCCAGTGAAGAGTGCGAAGGAGTAACATGACAGAATTTTGGGAGGTTGAACACCAGACAGGCGGCAGCATTCTGGATGAGCTGTAGAGGTCTGATGGCGGTGGCGGGGAGCCCGGCCAGGAGTATATTGTAGTAGTCAAGGCGGGAGATGACCAGTGACTGGGTCAAGAGTTGCGCTGCTTCTCTGGTGAGGAATGGACGTATCCTTCTGATGTTGTAAAGGAAGAATCTGCAGGAGCGTGCTGTCGCTGCGATGTTCTCTGCACAGGATAGGCGGTTGTCCAGGATCACTCCAAGGTTCTTGGCTGTCTGAGAGGGAGTTGCAGTAGAGTTCTCCACTGTGATCGAGAAGTGCTGGTCTTGGAGAGGGCAGGCTTTCTCAGGGAGGAAGAGTAGCTCAGTATTGTTAAGGTTGAGCTTGAGATGGTGGGCTGACATCCATGTAGAGATGTCAGCGAGACACGCAGGAACAGGTGTCGCCACATGTAGATCAGAGGGAGGGAAAGACAGCAAGAGATGAGTGTCATCTGTATAGCTGTGGTAGGAGAACCCGTGTGAGCTGATTACCAAGCCAAGAGACTTGGTATAGAGGGAGAACAGCAAGGGCCCTAGGACGGAGCCCTGGAGTACCCCAGTGGTGAGGGTACGTGGAGAAGGCAACGATCCTCTCCAAGTCACCTGGTAGGAGCGACCCGCCAGGTAGGAAGCAAACCAGGAGTGTACAGTGCCAGAGATGCCCAGTTATGTGAGGATGGAGAGAAGGAGGTTTACTGTGTCGAATAGGGATGCTCCGATTTATCGGCCACCGATTTAAATCGGCCGATTTCACTCAAAATGACTCGATCGGTGATCGGCAAAAATGGCCGATCGCAAAAACCGATCTTTTTTTTTTATTATTTTTTTTTGGGGGGGAGACAGATAACTGAACAGAAAACATAGGAGGACGTAACAGTATGTAAACCATGAAGGCCACGTTTATGATGTCTTTTATACAGCCATATCGACTGACTTGGGCTTCAGGCCCTAACTGGGTGATAGGCCAGACCTTTACTATGCCATAACAATGGGTCTGCGTTTGCTTGGTGCCTAATGGATCAAAACTTTTGTCTAAAAAGCAAAAAATATGTAGGCTATCCAGTCAGTAGGCCTACAGTTATGTATTTTTAAAAATATCGGTATCGGTATCGGTTGATCTTGAGGAAAAAAATCGGTGATCGGTATCGGCCCCAAAAATCCAGATCGGAGCATCCCTAGTGTCGAAGGCAGCAGACAGGTCCAGGAGAATGAGAACAGAGGAGAGGGAGGAAGCTTGAGCAGAGTGGAGGGCCTCAGTGACAGCAAGGAGAGCAGTCTCATTGGAGTGCCCAGCCTTGAAGCCAGATTGGTGGGGGTCCAGGAGTTCCATCTGACAGAGATAGTCAGTCAGTTGTTTAGATGCAGCACGTTCAAGGGTTTTAGAAGGGAAGGAGAGAAGGGATACCGGTCTTTAGTTGTGGACAGAGGACGGGTCAAGGGTTGCTTTCTTGAGGAGAGGCTTGACTCTGACCATCTTGAAGGCAGTCGGGACAGATCCTGTGGATAAGGAGGAGTTGATTACGGTGGTAAAGAAAGGAAGGATGTCAGGGGAAATGGATTGGAGAAGAGGGGACGGGATGGGATCGAGAGGGCAGGTGGTTGCCTGCTTAGATGTGATCAGTGTAAGAATCTCATCAGGGGAGAGGGGTGGAAAAGATGATACGCCAGAGACCAAGTGTAGTGCAGAGGGTCTGGAAGGGGTGTTAGCAGTGTTGGTGGGAGGAGGGGAAAAGGTGCTTCTAATGTCATCAACCTTCTTTTCGAAGTAGGTGACAAAGTCATCAGCAGACAGGGAGGAAGGAGGAAGGGGGAGGGGGAGGAGGTGGGTTGAGGAGTGTGTAGAATGTGGAGAACACTTTCCTAGGATTAGAGGCAGAAGAATGAAAGTATTTTGGAATGATAGTAGGACGCTTTAGCAGCTGATGCAGAGGAGGCGTAGTTGGAGAGGAGAGAGTGATAAAGGTTTAGGTCATCAGGGTGGCCGGTTTTTCTCCATCTCCTCTCAGCTGCCCTGAGCTCTAGTCTACAAGCATGTGGGGGGTTCAGAGTGTCATGGAGTGCGTGGAGAGGATTGTGCTGGTTTCAAGGTCAGTGGACAGAGGGCGTGGAAGGACCGGTGGATAGAAGGGAGGAGGCTTCAACAGAGGGTATGGAGGATAAGACAGGATTAGAGTCCTGTGCCTCCCTCTCGACCGGAGGGTCTAGGGGGAATGAGAAAATGAGTAGGCTTCAGAGAGGGCAGCTGGTGTAGCTGTATTTTCAGGTGAGATTCAGGTTTCTGTGAGAGCGAGAAAGATGAGGGACTCGAACGAGGCATAAGCTTTCCGGACCACTGACTGGCAGTTCCAAAGACCTCCCCCGGCAATGAAGTTGTGGTAAGTTGAAGGAGGTGGATAGATGAGATTGGAAGGGTTGGGGGGGGGGGGGGGGGGGGGGTGGAGCATCTACACAGTATGTGTCTTCCTGAAGGACAAAAGTACAGGAATAGGGAGAAAGCACATTGTGATATCTGTCAGTGGAGGGATACAGGGTTAATGGTCCAACAAGAAGTTGGTGGCGCTTATTGCACTCAAAGTAGACAAATATGACAAGAGAACAATCAAATGGAAGAACATATACTTAATATCCTTAGTATTCTGGCCTTCCTCTCAGGCCTTCATCTATGGACTCCCACAGATTGACTCCCTTGTCTTATTGTCAGGAGTCTTAGTCCCACAGATTGACTCCCTTGTCTTGTTGTCAGGAGGCTGTCGCTCTCAGACCGTCCGGATATTAATGGAGATTTCAGAAATTGCTGAAGACTCGCAGGCTTGCAGCCCCTCCCAACTAACGATCATTTAACGACCGGACAGGTGTACTCACTTAGTCCACAATGTATGACACTATGGCTACGTTCACACTGCAGGTATTGATGCTCAATTCCAATTTTTTACACAGATGCGATTTTTTTGTTTGGCAGTTCACATTACTTTTAAAAGGTGACCTATATTTGACCTAGGCCTACATTGACTCCCGTGTGAACATTCCACGGCCCTGAAAAGACCCGCATGTGCAGAAGGACAGCGCACTGTTTACAATAATAATACATTAGACTTATAGACACTCAAAGACGTTTTACAAACTGAAAAGATCGAGTAGTAAAATAAAAAGAAACAAAAAAATAAATAAAAGAAAGTATAGGGGTCTGATTGATTTGTAGATTACTAAATCTAAATCTAAGTGTCTTTGTAGGATACAGGTTGACTCTGTATACTGTCTGCAAGTATATCTAGATTCATGATATATAATATGATAACGTTACAACCGTTACATTTTCAAGTTTTTGTGCAGCGGAAGCCGGCAAAGATATGAGCAAGATATGAGCAAGTGCGTCTAGAGTGCAGGGTTGCCAGATGAGGCGGGTTACCGCCGAATGGGCTACTGGATTTATCGGTTATAGACTGGTTAGGCTGTAAATTGTCAATCCCATCTGGCAACCCTGCTAGAGTGACGTAAAAGTCGCATTAAAAGCGACTTGACAATTCAGACGGCGGGCATGTTGCTAAATATCTGATATGTATCCGATGTAATACCAACTCTGAACGCGACCCAGGTCGGATTTTAAAAAGTCAGATTTCATGTGACTTGCGCTGTTCACACGGTCATGCATAAATCAGACCTGAGTCGCGTGTTGGCAAAAAAATCGGAACGTAGCCTATGTCAATCCTGACCTAGGCTTAATAGCTGGAGAGGTGTTGAAACTCCTCCCAGTGCAAATTGACGGCTTTTAGGCTCACACACAAAAAAAGTGGTTTCAGTAGGAACTAGTTTGTAGGCCACACAGCTTTAACCCAAAACAGCTAACACACAGCTACCAGTAACACAATGGTTTAAACAAGAATCAATTCACTTACTCAGGCTAGATAAAAGATGTCTCCACTCTCTTGAGTCTCTCTTAAGTCTCTTAGGACAATGTAACATTTGTAACAATGTAACATGAATAAGCATACAAGCATGAATAAAAAGTTACATTTATTGTATTTATGCAAAATAATAAGTTCGCAAAATAAATGGAAACACACTCGGTATTCGGCCAAGTGTTTCCTTAATTTCGGTTTTGGCTTCGGCCAAGAATTTTCATTTCGGTGCATCCCTATTAGGTTAGATTCAACTTTATTGTCATGGCACAGTACAAGTACCAGACAACGAAAAGTACAAATAGTGATATAAAAACATGATAGTGATAGGTACAGTATGGCAAGCACGGTAGTTTAGAGGTGTATACAATTATGAGCTATCTACAGTTAAGGTAGCTTATGTACAGTATGCAATGTACAGATGTATAAATGTGGCTGTACCCATTCTACACTGAATGTAATCTATTCTATGTAGAATATAATACCGGTACCCCAATACTCCTGTAGAATACCCCCTTACAGTATACACTGTACCCCCATATTCCCATAGAATCCCTGAATACATTATATACCCCCATACGCCCATAGAATACTCCCATATGTACCCCTATACTCCCATAGAATACTCCCATATGTACCCCTATACTCCCATAGAATACTCCCATATGTACCCCTATACTCCCATAGAATACAACCATATGTACCCCTATACTCCCATAGAATACTCCCATATGTACCCCTATACTCCCATAGAATACAACCATATGTACCCCTATACTCCCATAGAATACAACCATATGTACCCCTATACTCCCATAGAATACAACCATATGTACCCCTATACTCCCATATAATATAACCATATACCGTATACCCCTATACTCCCATAGAATACAACCATATGTACCCCAATACTCCCATAGAATACAACCATATGTACCCCTATACTCCCATAGAATACAACCATATGTACCCCAATACTCCCATAGAATACAACCATATATACCCCTGTACTCCCATAGAATACAACCATATACTCCTATACTTTAGGGGTACATTACTCTGAACTCGGAGCAGAGACACACAGTGTTTCTGACCATCCCACCTGCCAGGGCCAAGCCACACACCGTATGTACAGTATATCACATTCATTCAAATCAGCGTGACTTATTTGGATACTCTGGACATAACGCCAGTGTGTTAGCTGCCAGTGTCTCGTGACGTTAGAATTATAAGGTTCTATCTCCATTTTGGTCAAAATTTAGTTTTTTACATAATCTGATCCATTAGGTGTTTATTAACGCCTGTGTGGTGTTATTTTTAAAATGTTGACATTTTTGAGTTTGTAATTAATAAAATACAAAGGCTCCATCTCACAAAACGTAATGGAATGTAAAAAATTTGACGCTCAATATCTCTGAACTACCCTAAACGGAGATAGAACCTTATCATTCTATGCTCACGGTCTATCTATCACTCCCAGCAGTTTGTACAGACGTGAAGTTTCCCTCCTTACAATCGAAAGCGCTTTGAGACCGATGGTAAATGCAGTAGTAAACGCAGTAGTAAACGCAACCCGTTATATCTAGCATAGATCTAGCTATTAACTGGGCTCTCAGAGTAGTTCTCAGGTGCACTTTTCTGCGGCTAGTCAGTCAAGTGTGTAACCAGACTGGAGGAGAGAGAAATCGATAGAATAGGCCATGTGATCCGAGCAGATAGCTCTCTCGCTCTCTCTATCTCTCTATCGCTCTGTCTCATATCCCTCCACCCCCTCTCTCTCTATCTCCCCCTCTCTCTCTCTCTCTCTCTCTCTCTCTCTCTCTCTCTCTCTCTAATAGATGAACTCTCCCTCCCACTGCCTCCAGCGCCGCTCCTCTGGGGCTTCCAAATTCGCCACAACTCAAACTAGGGCACATCAGCCTCTCTCTCTCCCTCTCTCTCTCTTTCTCTCTCTCTCTATCTCTGTCTCTCTCTCTTTATATATCTCTGTCTGTCTCTCTCTCTCTCCCTCTATTTCTCTTTCTCTCTCTCTATCTCTGTCTCTCTCTCTCCCTCTCTCTCTCCCTCTCTTTCTCTCTCCCTCCCTCTCTCTCTCTCTCTCTCTCTCTCTCTCTCTCTCTCTCTCTCCCTCTCTCTCTCTTTCTCTCTCTCTCTCTATCTATGTCTCTCTCTCTTTATATATCTATGTCTGTCTCTCTCTCTCTCCCTCTCTTTTTCTTTCTCTCTCTCTATCTCTGTCTCTCTCTCTTTCTCTCTCCCTCCCTCTCTCTCTCTCTCCCTCTCTCTCTCTTTCTCTCTCTCTCTATCTCTGTCTCTCTCTCTTTATATATCTCTGTCTGTCTGTCTCTCTCTCTCTCCCTCTCTTTCTCTTTCTCTTTCTCTCTCTCTATCTATGTCTCTCTATCTCTGTCTCTCTCTCTCCCTCTCTTTCTCTCTCCCTCCCTCTCTCTCTCCCTCTCTCTTTCTCTCTCTCTCTGTCTCTTTCTTTCTCTCTCTTGCTCTCTCCCTCTCTTTCTCTCTCTCTCCCTCTCTTTCTCTCTCTATCTCTTCTAGTCTCTTTCCCTCCCTCTCCTATCTCAATCGCTCTCTCCTCTCCTCTCTCGTCTCTCTTGTATGTCAATGCTTCCCTCCCTCTCCCTATTTTTTGCTACTGTTCCATCTCTTCTATCATCTCCTTCTTCTCCCTCTATCCCTAACTCCTCCCCCTCCTGTCTAACTCCTCCCCCTCCTGTCTAACTCCTCCCCCTCCTGTCGCTCCCCCTTTCCTCAGAGTCCAGCGAGCACGAGGACAAGAGCACGGACGCCTCGGGGGACGTCCCACCGCAGGCCCCCCCACCACCCGAGACCCCCACCTTCCTCCCCCCCTTCCCCGAGGCTCCCAAGTGCGGCGAGGAGGGCGGCGAGTCCCCCAAGTGCCCCCCCAAGCCCGACGAGAATGACGAGCTGGGACCCCTGCCAGACAACTGGGAGATGGCCTACACAGAGAAGGGGGAGGTGTACTTTATCGAGTAAGTGTCGCCACGCTTCGAACTGTTACAGTACCCTCCCACCCCGCACACACACTAAAACACACACACACACACACTAATACACACACAGTGCCACATCAGATCGTTGGAGTGTTGTTGGAATGAGATTTAGGTCTCATTGCTTTACAATGCATCGTTCTGCCACTGAGAAAAGAAGAAGGTAAAGTTGCCTTTTAAGCATTTAAGCTTTCTTGTATCAGAGCTGTGTTGCACAAGAGGTGCAAATCATTGGGCTTGTTAAACTTTTATTGCGTGTGTGTGCGTGTGTGTGTGTGTGCGTGCGTGCGTGCACGTGTTAATTAACAATCGTCAGAATGTCTAAGAAGACTTCGTCTCATCCTCTGAGGAACACCTTTCTATAGTTGTAGAAAAACACCATTTAGCGACAACCAAAGACGCTACACCAACAGATGAGAACAATTTAGCCGATTTTAATGTTGTTGTCAGCCAGCCAGCCAGCCAGGACTTTTCAGGATGTAAAACCCAAAAAATAATTTGTAACTTGAATTTTTTTTTTAGAGGAAAGTCAATGCTGCGATGCCAAATGAAAGCGACGACATCTATCCCAAAGGAGTATGGGGGGATAGAGCTCTCTTTGATTTGGCTCCAGATTAGATCAATTTGTTTACCCAGAATCCTCACAGTGAGCCTGGGAGGGAGAGGGAGAGAAAGAGGGGAGGCGGATGGAGAAAGGGTGAGAAGAAAGAGAGGGAGGAGAGAGTCCAAAGGAGAGATGAAGGGAGGGGGAGTGAGAGGGGGGAAAATGAGAGGGGCAGGAAATAAAGAGGGAGGAAGAGATAGAGAGGGTGGCGCAGGAAGAGAGAGAGAGAGAGAGAGAGGGAGTAGGTAGAGAAAGTCAAAAGGAGGAGGGAGGGGGGGGAGTGGGGGGAAAGAAAGAGAGGAGAGGAGAGGAAATAAACGCACAGAGACATTCTGAGGGACTGTGTCCACTTGTCCCCAGAGGGGACACTCAGATCATTTTTTCAGGGTCTCACCCTCGCTTTACTGTAGGCACGTTGTCCCTATCTCTCTCCACACCTCCCCCTTTCCTCCCCCCTTCTTTCTCCCCCCTCCTCTCCTGTCATCATCTTGAAGGGAGGCCGTTGTTGCCCTCAGATGGGCTAAAGAGATCCATTGAAGTTTCCTTGGCATCTCCGCTTATCTGATCTGAGTCCAGTTTTCTGCCCGCGATGCCGAATCTGCCAAGCCCACAGCTGTTCCCCTCCATCACTCACTCACTCACGCATCCCCCCCCTCTCTCTCTCTCTCTCTCTCTCACTCTCTCTCTCTCTCATTCTCTATCTCAACCACTCTCTCTCTCTCTCTCTCTCTCTTTCTCTCTCTCATTCTCTATCTTAACCACTCTCTCTCATTCTCTATCTCAACCACTCTCTCTCTCTGTCTCTCTCTCTCTCTCTCATTCTCTATCTCTACCGCTCTCTCTCTCTCTCTCTCTTTTTCACCCTCCCTCCCTAATGAGAAACAGTGAGCAAATTAAAAGCATCGATTGCCATTTTGTTAACCTCAAGCTTTTTTTTTCCGTCTCTCTCTCTCTCGTCTGTTAAAAGGGTGGGCACACGAGGGAATGGCTCTTTTTCTCTAAAATGATGCTCTGGCTCAATTGAGAATCTTCCTCCCTCCCTCCCTCCCTCTCCCTCTCTGTCTCTCCTCTCTCTTTCCTCCCTTCACCAGCCACAACACCAAGACGACATCGTGGCTCGACCCGCGGCTGGCGAAGAAGGCAAAGCCACCGGAAGAGTGTAAAGAGGACGGTGAGTGCAACCTCCTTCTCTCTCTCTCTCTCTCTCTCTCTCTCTCTCTCTCTCTCTCTCTCTCTCTCTCTCTCTCGCTCTCTCTCTCGCTCTCTCTCTCGCTCTCTCTCTCTCTCCATCTATCTTTGATCTTATTTTGCTCTCTCAGACCGACTGGGTGTACTGCTGTTCCTTTAACACTTAATCAGCCATGAGGGGTCAATTGACCCCTGTGAGTAAAACATGTTTTGATATCTTTGCACTCGATCACATTTCAGGACCCTCCTTTCATGACTTTTCCTAGATATGTGCGTTCTACCACCCCAGTATCCTTACATTTTCAAAAATCACATGCTGCTATTTAGCCGTTTTCCTGTGTAGGAAGCAGGCTAATTTACAAGCGGCCAACTAGTGGTCGTGGTGTGTAAATAGCAGCTTCGCACTGTAAAAGAGGAGGTTTGACCCCTGAGGCGGCTCTTTTAGTAGGTAAAAAGGCACGGCTGTTCTAATGTTAATGAGCAATCATCAGCATCTATTCATCTAATGAGGGGGGGGGGGGCTCTAGACTCTAGTGATGGAAAGGTATATCAGTCATATGGAGGTATGTCAGGAACAGTCACTGTAAAAGACCAGTGGTCTCTTTTGCTACTTGCTTTGGTCCACGTGTGTGCGACAGGGACTATACATGGGTCATGTTAAGGGGGGTGTAGCTGTGTCTAAACGTGGGTTATGGTATGTCTTTGTTGTCGTGACGTTAGAATTATAAGGTTGTATCTCCATTTTTGTCAAAATTGAGTTTTTTACATACCGGTAATCTGATCCATTAGGTGTTTATTAACGCCTGTGTGGTGTTATTTTAAAATGTTGAAATGTTTGAGTTAGTAATTCATAAAATACAAATGTTCCATCTCACAAAACATAATGGAATGTAAAAACGTTGACGCTCAATATCTCTGAACTGCCCTAAACGGAGATAGAACCTTATCATTCTAAGCTCACGTTGTGTGTGAGGTGCTGCTGTGTCGTAGGGAATCCCTGTAGCTGAGGTAGTCTGTCCGCCTGTGCTGCTCTGTGGGAAACTCTGGAGGTCCAGATGGAGGGGTCCAGCGCTGGCTGTGTTGCCCCAGCAGGGGGGTGGTGAAGGCTGGCTAACAGAGAGCTCTTTATCCCCTACTGGGAGCAGGGAGCCATGGACCACCACGGCATACACACACACACACACACACACACACACACACACACACACGCACGCATGCATGCACACACGCAT
>NC_137678.1:50575078-50577578 GCF_963989245.1 Nansenia antarctica | reverse complement strand
ACACACACACACACACACATACACTAAATAGAAATGCATACGCACACATACCAAATAGAAACACACACACACACACACACACACACACGCATGCACACATATGGCACATATTCAGCAACCAATCTGTCAAATATGCAAGAAAGTGTGAGTGTGTGAGTTTGTGCCTGTATGTGTGCGTGTGTGTACGTGTGGTGTCTATATGTTTATAAGTGTGTGCGTGTGCGTGTGTGTATGTGCGTGCGTGTGTGTGGTGTCTATATCTTTAGAAGTGTGTGTGTGTGTGTCTGTGCGTGTGTGTGTGTGTCTGTGTGTGCGTTTGTGTGTGCGTTTGCGTGTGTGTGTGTGTGTGTGTGCGCGTGTGTGGTGTCTATATGTTTATAAGTGATTCCCCCAGTTCAAAGGCACGTCAGCACCATTGGAGGCAGCATTCATCATCATAGGCTTCCCGTGCCTTACATAACTCTCTCCCCATCTGTCTCTATCTCCCTCCATCTCTTTCTATCGCTCTCCATCTCCATCTCTCTCTCTCTCTCTCTCTCTCTCTCTCTCTCTCTCTCTCTATCCGCAGTCCTCTTTTGTTTTGGACTGAGGGGAGGCAAATGTAGGACAGGCTTCAGATAAAAGCCCGCTTGTTGGTTTGAATTCCGTCATTCCTCCCTCTGATCAAAGAGCGCTTGTTTTTCTGCTCTCCCAAATATTTGCCGGCTGTTGGAGGAGGCAGACCTCCTCCTTTCGAGAGTTCTTTCTCTCGTTCCGCGTACCTGTATTACACCCGTTGCCTCAGGAACACGAGAAGAAGAAGCAGAGAGAATCCCCCCGATACATCGAAAAAAGAACATAAATCCCTTATCCGACCGCCGCTGTCTGTCGTCACTATTTCAACGCGTTTCATCACTCCGAGAGCGTTGGTTCTGTCCTATCCAGAGAGGCTATACACACGCCTCCTCTCCCGACACAGTGTATATTAATGAACTGTAGGTTTCTGGTAGAGTGGAGTGATGGATAAGAATCAAGGCCTTTTTTATGGCCTTCGTTTGAAAGGTGAAGCTTGAAAGACTGTCGCTTCTTACCCCCCCCCCTGTGTCTTTCTGTGGCGTCTTGTCTGAGATTGGTTTTTTTTCGCCGTCTTTTTCCCGGAGAAGGCAGAGGCTTATAGAGAAAGCCTGGGATGAGGCCCGGGACGTAATTATATTCCAGTCATGTAAAACCGAGGTTCTGCGCGAGACAAAGTTATCATCGTTTCTCACCGGCTAACATTGGCTCACGCTCCCGTCTCCCCCAAAGTCTCCGGGGGGGGGGATACATATGTGGCTTATTTATTCACCTCTGCTGTGTCCCATGCCATGCTGCCGCAGTTATCTTGGAAGGGGGGGAGGCACAGACAGGCGTGTAAGTGGTTTGAGTTTGTTTTTTGGAAGCGCTGCCCTCTATCGCCTCTGTTATTTGCAAGTGTTGTCGGAATCGTAGCGCAAACGCTAACGCACGTCGCACTCGCTCTTAGGGTTGATGTTGATGTGTTGGCACTTTATCTAAGGACATTGACCGAAAACACCAGCTTCCAAACACAGCACTCGCGCTGCAGGTACTCTCAGAGAGAGGCAGGTGCGCTACGAGAGTAGAAAAGACGCGGTGCCCTTCCTCACCTTGAGTCGACTGCGGGAGAGAGGAGAGGGCCGCTGTCTGCTGGATGATTGATGGGTGTATTTTGAGAACATCCCCGTGAGAGGACGCCTGAGGACTGCAGATGAGGGTGTTGGGGGCAGAATTTGACATCGTGAATGTGTGTGTGTGTGTGTGTGTGTGTGTGTGTGTGTGTGTCCTGGCAACTGACCATAATGAAGTGTCCCTGTGGCAAGTTATGGATGTGTCATGATTAGCAAACCTGTGATGACATTTGTGTATGTGTGTGTGTGCATGCAAGTGTGTGTGTGTGTGTGTGTGTGTGTTTGTCCCCTCAGTTTCACACTCAGACAGGAGAAGGAGGGATTCAGTACCCCAGTCACGCTCGTTACCACTCCAGACACACTTAAAAGCTAATCATCCGCAACGACGCGAGCTTTCCTGCCGTTTTTTATTTGTTTACCCTTTGTCGAGGATATCAGCAGAGCTTACGGCAGCTTTGAAAAACATTGTGACTGACAAAGCCCAATCCTTTTCAAAAGAAGTACGGCTCCCTTTCATCTACAACTACTTTAGCTGTTCACTGATTGCTCCCATGGCTGTGTGACATAGCAGGTCCGTTATTATCAACGCAAAAAACGATTGTCGAGCTCCAGCGGGATTATGAATCACAGGTTGGCTCTCTGGACCCATCTCTTCAGGCTACACCTTAACTGTACCTCGTGAAACCTCTCCCTCTACCCCCTTGTACGGTTGCTCTACTGTAAATAAGAATACAAATATATATTTTTAAATGAAACGTAATTCTTTCTTCTTCTAGTATTTTGACTGCCAATGCCCTCTGGCCCGAGCATAGATTTTTGTTGTTGTTGCGATGACT
>NC_137678.1:50565078-50567578 GCF_963989245.1 Nansenia antarctica | reverse complement strand
TGGGTCTTCAGTCTCCAACGGATGATGGGTAGTGACTCTGCAGTTCTGACAGCCGTGGGAAGCTCATTCCACCATCTTATCTGGCGGAGTTGTTGAGGGGGAAATCAAGCAAGCCAGCTCTATTTGATCCTGGATAGCAAAAAAATAATCAAACTGAATCATTCCGGATTCAGATTAAACGGTTTGAAATACTGGGCTCTTCTGCTCGCAATCAGGATAATTTACAATAGTTGTTTGGTTGGACCAGCCGAGAGTTAATGTGTTTGATCTGCAGTCAGTCTGTTTGGAGACGTGCTCAGACTGAAGTGGAGGAACATGTTACAGTTGATACTGAGTGGGTTGGAGACCCGGCAGCTATGTACTTTGCTCCAGTTAAATCTCCTAATCTTATGCAAAGTCCTCGGCATCACAACTGAATATTTACGAGATGGAAATGATAGAGGGTATGAATATTTAAAGGCATCCAAATTCAACCACTAGTTTTTTTATATATATATATATATATATATATATATATAGATATATGTGACAGGGTCTGGTTAAGTCATCCAGTAGGGCAATGTCATTTTTCAGTTTTTTCCCAGATTATGAACGTGCAAATAATTTCAAACGATGTGTGATACATTGACATCTGAAAATAGTAACTATACACATAATTAAATGATCACACAGTCCTTGTTTATGAACACGTCCTAAAACTTACGTTGGTTTACAGGCCATGTATCACTTACCCAGTAGATTATGGCAGACGAGACAGTGAATCCAATGAGTGAATCACAAATGAGTATTTAGTGATCTCCTAAAACTGTTGTTTGTTGTATCGAGTGGGCTCTTTAACACTTAAACTCAAACTTAAGCAAAAAAAACTGAAAACACAAAAAAAATAGGAGACGGTTTTTGCTCATGTGTCACAATTTGTGTCACCGTGTCACAATTTATACAATTTCGGGTTCGGTGTCATCTGAGATGACGACTGTAGCCCTGTGGTGAAATGGTGACATTCTGGCTCCTTACCTCAGAAGCAGCCAGAAGCAACTAGCACTTGAATAAATGACCGTTAGTGAACTGACCATTTTGAATGTGTCAAAAATGGGACACGGTCTGGTCAATTGGTCCGCAAGTCAGCAACCGATTTAATGTTCGGACTTTTCTTTCGAAAAATGTTAATACATTTCAGCGTTGTTGAAAAGCAACGACACATCGCTAGTCAACTAACACAGCTTGTTTTGTGAGCCTGCTAACAATGTAAAGTAGTGTTATAGTGAACTAGGTAGCAGCGGGGATTACTCACCGAATCCATTGCATTGCAGTATTTTGGCTTGACTAGCGAGTTTGTCTTGTGATTTTCAACAACGTCGAAAAATATTTCTGTGTTTCAAAATAAAAGTGGGAACTTTTTCATTGGTTGCCGACCAAATGACCAGACTGTGTCCCAAATGTTGTCAGGAAACACCTCTGGAAAAAGTATCTTGTTTCTAGTCAACACAGGGGTTTGTCAAACTGTTTTCGCAATGATTCCAAGTCTTGGGCCCTGTCACACACATTATGCAATCAACAGCATTGATGGTTCCTTCTCAGGTTGACTCCCAGTCAGTGAGGATGTTATGACAGTATCAATCCCTCTCTAATGATTGACAATGCAATAATATCCTAATCAACTTTGGAGGGGAGAGATTTGGCTTGCCGGTCGGTCGATACACCGGTCCCAGCTCCATTGAATAATACGTTTTCTGTGGTCGTGTTTTCACAGAGCTTCCGTACGGCTGGGAGAAGATCGATGACCCTATTTACGGCAGCTACTATGTCGAGTAAGTTCAGACGCTCCTTTAATATTTAATGTGTGTTTTGATTTCCAATGTACCCCGGTGTCCTGTGTTAATCACTTTCATTACGATGTCCTGGGCTGCGGCCCGGTACACAGCTGCTGTCTCTGTCTGCTGCTAATTTGGTACACTGCATCTCTGTTTGTGTGTGAGTGTGTGGTTATATGTCTGTGTGTGTGTGTGTGTGTGTGTGTGTGTGTGTGTGTGTGTGTGTGTGCGTGTGTGTGTGTGTGTGTGTGGTTATATGTCTGTGTGTCTCCTGTTACTTGTTTGTTTATGGGTTTGTGTGTGTGTGTGTGTGTGTGTGTGTGTGTGTGTGGTTATATGTCTCTGTGTGTGTGTGTGTGTGTGTGTGTGTGAGTGTGTGGTTATATGTCTGTGTGTGTGTGTGTGTGTGTGTGTGTGTGTGTGTGAGTGTGTGGTTATATGTCTGTGTGTCTGCTGTTGTTGTTTGTTTATGGGTTTGTGTGTGTGTGTGTGTGTGTGGGTGTGTGTGTGTGTGTGTGTGGTTATATGTCTGTGTGTGTGTGTGTGTGTGCGTGTGTGTGTGTGTGTGAGTATGTGGTTATATGTCTGTGTGTCTGCTGTTGTTTGTTTGTTTATGGGTGTGTGTGTGTGTGTGTGTGTGTGGTTATATGTCTGTGTGTCTGCTGTTCCTTGTTTGTATATGGGTTTGT
>NC_137678.1:50560078-50562578 GCF_963989245.1 Nansenia antarctica | reverse complement strand
TCCTCCGCCACCTTACCTAGACCCTCCCTGGCCCACATTGGCCCCGCCCCCGAGCGCTGCCAGAGCCTCAGCGACCTGTCCCAGTCCGTCCGTCCGCTCGTGTGCGGCGTGTTCGGCCTGCACGGTACCACGGCCCCCGGTACCACATCCTCCCCTCCTCTCCGGCGCCCCCCGATGGAGCATAGGAGGGACACCGCCGCCGCCGCGTGCCCCCCAACACAGCAGCACCAGTGGCTCCACCACGCTTCCTCCTGTCTCCTGTTGTTTGAGACGCCGCGGCCCGCCTGTAGCCTGTCTGTCGTCCCCCCGTGGCTAAGTCCTCCCAGTAAGTAGGGCAGTAACGCAGACGCAACGCGGATACGGAGATACGGCTTGTTGTTCGTTCTTTTCTTTGCCTGCGCTCTCTCTCTCTCTCTCTCCCTCCCCGCTCTCTCTCTTGCTCTCTCTTTCGGCATGCTCGCTCGCTAGCTTGTCCCCCCCCCCCCATGCCCCCCCCCCCCCCCCGGCGGCCAAGCACTGTCGCACTGTCTCAAGCACCCGTGATTGGTTGACGATGGATGTCTGATGCTGCATTACAGTGTGTTGTTCTATCCTTGGTTATGAGCAGCAGGCGAGAAGTGTAAACACTGTTCAAAATGTCTGCGCTGGTGACTAGTAAACACTGACCGTAGACCCCCCCCGCCCCCCCCTCCCCCCGCCCCCCCCCCTCCCCCATAGAGATCAGCGTGTGTTTCCCTCCGCAAGGTGAACGAAGGGGAGGTTTAATTGAGTGTGGCAAACGCTTACTGGCGGAGCATTCCCCCCCCCCCCCTCCCCCCCTGCTCTGTGGCAGAGACTGATCTGATTGGCCTACCCCCCTTTTTTTTTTCTTTGGTTTGGTTTCCGAGCTTGTTGTTGTTTGTTTTTATTGGATGAAGCGATTCTGGAGTCCTGACCGGCATGCTGTTGTTTTTTTTCCAGAATGTTCCACCAATTCAAGCTACCTGCTTTGTCACCGCCCCTCTGAGGACTCTCAGAGTGTACCGCAAGATGGACGCTGATTCCTTGTTTTTGGTTTTGTTTTTGCACTCCAGTGTTTTTCGCTCCAGCTTCGAGTGTGTTCCACTTGCACAAAAAACAAGTCCCGGCGTTAGGACGTGATGGAGTGAAAGGGCTGTAGGCGGGTCGGGGTCGGGGAAGGGTTTGGCAGTGACACCTCCAAGCTGAAGCTAAATTCACCCCACCTGCATCTGTTTGGGAGATATGTTTTTTTTCCTGTATGTGTATTGTTTGAATTAATATTGTTGTGTGTGTTGGTTTGTGTGTGTGTGTTTGTCTATCTCTGTGTGTGTGTGTGTGTGTGTGTGTGTGTGTGTGTGTTTGTCTATCTGTGTGTGTGTGTGTGTGTGTGCGTGCGTCTGTGCGTCCGTGTGTGTGTGTGTGTGTGTGTGTGTGTGTCGTCCGTGTGTGTGTGTGTGTGTGTGTGTGTGCGTCTGTCCGTCCGTCCGTCCGTGTGTGTGTGTGTGTGTGTGTGTGTGTGTGTGTGTGTGTGTGTGTGCGTGCGTCCGTCCGTGCGTCTGTGTGTGTGTGTGTGTGTGTCCGCCCCCCCTCCCAGAGAAGCCTCTGTTCACGCGGGACGCCACCCAGCTGAAGGGCAGCTTCCTGTCCACGGCGCTGCAGAAGAGCAGCATGGGCTTCGGCTTCACCATCATCGGCGGAGACGAGCCGGACGAGTTCCTGCAGGTGAAGAGCGTCATACCTGACGGGCCCGCTGCCGCCGACGCCAAGATGGACACGGGTGAGACACACACACACGCACACGCACACACCATCTCCTCCTCCTCCATCTTAGCTGTCCATCGTGTTCGATGATGACGCTTGCTCCAAGGATGGGGGGGGGGTTCAGCGACACTGTCGTTGGTGCCACTTCTCGTGGGCGTTGAGTCCGATCCTTGAGCCGCACACCCGTCCGCAGATGGTGCAGGGGAAGCCAGATACCAGATAGGGTTAGGGTTAGAAGCCAGACACCAGATAGGGTTAGGGTTAGAAGCCAGACACCAGATAGGGTTAGGGTTAGAAGCCAGATACCAGATAGGGTTAGGGTTAGAAGCCAGATACCAGATAGGGTTAGGGTTAGAAGCCAGATACCAGTGTTAGTGCAAATTTAAAAGAAGGCAGCCTGTTTCATTTCAAGATGTATAAGAAAAATATATTTAATGTTTTCCTCTATAGAAGGAGAAAGTTTACAGGTTCGTCAGACGCATCTGAAGAGTAAAAGTTTCTCTCAAAGTGAAGATCATTCATTACATGTCAGTATATACTCTCAGGTCCCCTCATAAGTCCGGCCTTAGGTGAGGTCTAAACCAATCATTTACAAGGGGTGTGGATCTGTACATTGAGGAAGATGATGGGGATGAAGGTTAGGGGGGAATCTGGCCCTCCCATCCTTATAGTATAACAAAAGTGAGGAGTGGTGACCCTAGAGTGAACAATGCCGGGCAATCACTCAGCATTGTTCTGA
>NC_137678.1:50552578-50555078 GCF_963989245.1 Nansenia antarctica | reverse complement strand
GGGCTCCAGCACCACTCAGAGGGAGAGGGGGAAAGGCAGCAGGCCTTGTGGAAGTGTGGAAGTGTGAAATTTACAATTTCAGTCCAATTATTTATGTCACTCCATCCACCCATCCTCCTTCTGCCTACACCGCTAACGCTACATGGCTAACTGCTGACGTCAACGTCCCGCACACAATGTCTCTCTTGACATTAGAACAGCCGTGCCTTTTTTACCTACTAAAAGAGCCGCCTCTTTACAATTCTCAAGCTGCTACTTACACACAACGACCACTAGTTGGCCGCTTGTAAATAGTCTGCTTCCTACACGGAAAAACAGCTACATTAGCTTTATACTAGCTTATCCTGATGTGATTTAGAAAATGTAAGGATACTGGGTGGTAGAACGCACATATCTAGGAAAAGTCATGAAAGGAGGGTCCCGAAACTTGATCGAGTGCAAAGATATAAAAAAATATATTTAATGCTAAAAACCAGAACCAGAGAACCACCGACCTCCTCCTGTTTTTAATAACCGAACCAGTGGATAAGATGGGCCGGGCCTTTAACAGAACTGGGTGGTTTAGCAGCAGTGTGGGTTGAAGCACCATCGTTGTCAACTTGTCATCTTGTCGCCGCACCTCTCTCTGTGAGCGCCAGCGGTCCAGATGGCGGCTCTGTCCTTCACACTCGTACATAACGGCCGCTGCGGCACAGCGCCACCTACTGGGCCTCTTTAACGCTGCGCTGGCGCCGCCTGTTCTTGGCTAAGGGTCACCTGTTCTTGGCTGGTTCTAGAACACTGATGACATAAGGCTGATTCTAGAACACTGATGATACAAGGCTGACTCTAGAACACTGATGACACAAGGCTGATTCTAGAACACTGATGACATAAGGCTGATTCTAGAACACTGATGATACAAGGCTGACTCTAGAACACTGATGACACAAGGCTGATTCTAGAACACTGATGACACAAGGCTGATTCTAGAACACTGATGACACAAGGCTGATTCTAGAACACTGATGATACAAGGCTGATTCTAGAACACTGATGATACAAGGCTGACTCTAGAACACTGATGACACAAGGCTGATTCTAGAACACTGATGATACAAGGCTGACTCTAGAACACTTGGCTAAGGGTCAGCCCAGCCTCCTGTGACGTCGCCTTTGCTCTCGAATGGCCGTTAGCGCCATGATGAATATGAATATGTCACATGTTCTGTCACCCCCATCGGCTGTCCATGGGAGACAGAGCGATAGGGAGAGAGAGAGAGAGAGAGAGAGAAGGAGAGAGATGAGACAGAGGGAGGGAGGGAGAGAGAGAGAAGGAGAGAGACGAGACAGAGGGAGGGAGGGAGAGAGAGAAGGAGAGAGACGAGACAGAGGGAGAGAGAGAGAGAGAGAGAGAGAAGGAGAGAGACAAGACAGAGGGAGGGAGCGAGAGAGAGAGAGAAGGAGAGAGACGAGACAGAGGGAGGGAGAGAGAGAGAGAGAGAGAGAGAGAGAGAGAGAGAGAGAAGGAGAGAGATGAGACAGAGGGAGGGAGGGAGAGAAAGAGATGTGAGTGAGAGAAGGAGAGAGACAGTGGCTCTTGGTTAGAAGGAGTTTGTACTGGATAGTCAGAGTGTATTGTACACTGCATAAAGATTTATGATTGGTGAGTTGGAGGTGTGTGTGTGTGTGTGTGTGTGTGTGTGTGTGTGGTTGTGTGTATGTGTGCTGTCTGTCTGTCTGCGTCTATCTGTGTGTGTGTGCGTGTGTGTGTGCGTGTGCGTGTGCGTGTGCGCGTGCGCGTGCGCATGTGTGTGGGTGCGTGTGCGTGTGCACGTGCACGTGTGTAAGAGAAAAGCGAACGTGTGCGTCGGGAACCTGCCGGAAACCTGTATTGTCCTCGGCAGCGTCCGTCCCTCAATCGTCTCCCTCGCACGCCACGAGGGACAGCAGGAGGAGGTCACAGCGCTATCATTTGTTTCCCAGCAGCGTGTGAAGCTATATTGATTTTGACACCGGGGCTCAAGGCAAATGTCTGCCGTATTTACCCAGATTAATTAAAAAGCCTGGCCGCGTCACACACAGCGCTAGCCCCCAGAGCTGTGCTGCCTCTGTCAATAACAGAGGAACATTGAAACTAAGAGTATCTCTCTCTTGTCTCTGTTCCCACAGCAAAGGGACTAGGCCTTTTGACAAAGGCCAAGCCGGGGATGGAAATGACTTTCATGGGGTAATTGTATCTCTTAGACTATTCTGTTTGATCGGGCGTACAGGAAATCATTTGATTTAGCGCACAAGTGGTTCACAGAGATGGAATTGGCCCGACCGCTGCTGAAGCCACCGCCACCCTATTGTTTCCATCGACAAACCGCTGCCAGGAAGCGAACGGTCGTGACCAACGTAGTTAGCGAACATGATCAAGAGGCACTCTCTGTGTGCACTGGCCTTTTAATGTTATCTCTGTTTTTCTTCCCCCCCCCCTCTCTCTCTATCTCTCTCTCTCTCTCTGTCTGTCTCTCTC
>NC_137678.1:50540078-50547578 GCF_963989245.1 Nansenia antarctica | reverse complement strand
GTGTGTGTGTGTGTGTGAGAGATGTCTGAGCAGAACGAAGCAAGAGCAGGGGGGCGTCGTGGAGGAGAGAAGACAGCTAGAGGACTCACACTCACACGTTCACAGACACACATACACACACACGCACACACACTCTCGACACAGACACAAAAACACACACAACACACACACGCACAAACAAACAAACACACAAGCACTTACACTCTCGACACACAGACACACCAGGACCCCCGATTGCGTTCAAGACGCCTCTCCCCCCCCCTCAGTAGAGAGCTAGGAAGGTCGCAGCTCAGCCCTCGCATATGAACGCTGCTTGCCTGCCTGCCTGGCGGGCGATGAATAAAAGCAACCAGCGTCATATTTAGTCACATTACATGAACCCGCGTACCGTTTAGCTCCGCTAACGCTCCCTGCCCGGGGCAGCACGCGAGGGCGGCGCTTCTGCATCGGATTGTCTGGCATTTGAGAAACTCACCGCCGCGAGGAACCGTGTACACCACCACATGCGCATCGAACGTGGGAAATGCGGAGTGGAACTTATTTCTGTATCTCTGTATGAGTCTCTGCAAACAAACAACCGCCACATTAGCACACGCTGCGCTAGCTGCTTCACACTGGGCTGTGGTGGTGTATCCCATGGCTTTTTACCCTTTGTGTGTGTGTGTGTGTGTGTGTGTGTGTGTGTGTGTGTATGTATACATGTGTGTATGTGTATGTGTCTGTGTCTGTGTCTGTGTATGTGTATGTGTATGTGTATGTGTCTGTGTCTGTGTCTGTGCCTGTGTCTTTGTCTGTGTCTGTGTCTGTGCCTGTGTGTGTGTGTGTGTGTGTGTGTGTGTGTATGTGTATGTGTCTGTGTCTGTGTCTGTGTCTGTGTATGTGTATGTGTCTGTGTCTGTGTCTGTGTCTGTGTCTGTGTCTGTGTGTGTGTGTGTGTGTGTGTGTGTGTGTGTGTGTGTGTGTGCGCGTGCGCGTGCGCTTGCGTGTGTGTGTGTACAGTATATTGCCGCTGTAAGTGAATGTCTGTTCTTGTTTTCTTACCTGGACTGCACAAGTGTTCCTTTGGGGACATGAAAGATTGATTGATTGATTGATCGATTGATAGATTGATTGAGTGATTGAGTGATTGAGTGATTGATTGATTGTGTGACAGACAAGCTGTGGCAGCTAAATGTGGAAGGATATAACACTGATCCAGCCATGGTGGTTTGCATGGAGGGGCTGGGAGCGGCAATCACTCAGAGTACCCATAATGCCTTAGCACCCCCTCTGCCTCACCCAATATGGAAAGTACTCACACACAGTACAGGTCTGAGGCACATCCAGAACTCTAACATTTTTAGATTAGGGGGGCCTGGAGTTTTCCCTGGCCTCGTGAGCTAATTAGAACAACCTCAACTGGCCTAGGGGGACCACACAGGACCCAGGAAAAACTCCAGGCCCCCCTAAGGTCCAGAAAAAAAAGAAGAAGAAGAAAACGGCCCATCATTTAGCAGGCAAGATGAGGAGCTGTCCCTCGCCCTAAACACCACACCCACCACACCCTCTCACCTGTGGGTGACCCCCTAGTCCCTTCTAGTCCTCCCAACGCCCAGACGTCAACCCCCCCCCCCCTCTGCTCCAGCAGAGATGAAGCCCCTCCCCCTCTCAAACTAATCAGAGAAGCCTAGCGAGCGCGGCCGTTTAGTCAGGCTATTACACCGGCTAATAAAACTGTCACCGTTCTGTTGGAACGATGCGCCGGGTCTTAATGCGGTACCGTTTGGCCAGCCCTGTCAGGAGGCTGGACCCGCGCCATACCTGCTAATTGAAGGAGCTCTCTGGATCGGCCGGCGCCTCAGAGCCCCCGAGCCTCGGCCCTGCCACTCCACCACGGCCAGAGAGAGAGAGAGAGGGGACGCTCGCCAACGTCTGTCAACACACCCCCGTCAAACACACACACACACACAGAGAAATAGACAGACAGACACAGACAGATAGACAGACACACACACATACACCCACACACACACACACAGAGAAATAGACAGACAAACAGACACATACACACATACACACACCGACAAATAGACAGACAGACAGATAGACACATACACCCACACACACTCAGAGAAATAGACAGACACCCCACACACAGACAGACAGATAGACACATACACACATAATTTAATTGTTGCCATTTAGCAGACGCTTTTGATCCAAAGCGACTTACAATTACGAATTACAGGGACATTCCCCCTGGAGTAACTGAGGGCTAAGTGCCTTACTCAAGGGCACACTAGTAGTGGTGTGGTTTCAGGCGGGATATGAACTCACAACCTTCCGATCACAAGTCCAACTCACTATCCACTAGACCATCACATACACCCACCCATACACACACACAGAGAAATAGACAGACAGACAGACACAGACAGATAGACAGACAGACAGATAGACACATACACACATACACCCACCCACACACACACAGAGAAATAGACAGACAGACACACACAGACAGATAGACAGACACCCCACACACAGACAGCTAGATAGAAACACACACACACACATACACCCACCCACACACACACAGACAAATAGACAGACAGACAGACAGACAGATAGACACATACACACATACACCCACCCACACACACACAGAGAAATAGACAGACAGACACACACAGACAGATAGACAGATACCCCACACACAGACAGACAGATAGACACACACACACACACACACACACCCACACACACACACACACAGACAAATAGACAGACAGACAGACAGACACAGACAGATAGACAGACACCCCACACACAGACAGATAGACACACACACACACACGTATACACACACAAATAGACAGACAGACAGACACACACACCCACACGCATGTATACACGCACATACACAAACACACAGACAGACATTATACACACACACACACACACACACGTATACACACACAAATAGACAGACAGACACACACACACACGTATACACGCACATACCCAAACACACAGACAGATAGACAGACAGACACACACTCACACAAACACACACACACACACACGTATACACACACATACCCAAACACACAGACAGATAGACAGACAGACACACACACACACGTATACACGCACATACCCAAACACACAGACAGATAGACAGACAGACACACACTCTCACACACACACACACACACACGTATACACACACATACCCAAACACACAGACAGATAGACAGACAGACACACACTCACACACACACACATGTACACACACATACCCAAACACACAGACAGATAGACAGACACACACACACACACACGTATACACGCACATACACAAACACCCAAACACACAGAGAGACACACGCTCCCACACCCCCAGCTCATCACAGCTCTAACGGCGTGCGTCCTGACGGGAGGATGTGGGGGGCCAGATGGCCGCGTGGGCAGAGCAGCCGTGCGTCCGTCTCTAACGACCGCCCGCTAGACGAGAGAGAGAGAGAGAGAGAGAGAGAGAGAGAGAGAGAGAGAGAGAGAGAGAGAGAGAGAGAGAGAGAGAGAGAGAGAGAGAGAGATTTGATTTTTTAAAGTACTTTATTTTGTACTATATCAAAAACCTTTACACAAAGCCTTTACAAGACTTTACAATTACAAGATTAAAAAACAATATACACAACAATGCAACAATACAATACATATATACTTTTTTTTTTTTTTTTTTTTTTTTTTTACATTTTACACAATATTCATAATGTTGTTAAACACCAATTCATCATTAAAAACATCACAAATCATAGTCGCTCTCTTTGACTGAGGAGAGAGAGAGAGAGAGAGAGAGAGAGAGAGAGAGAGAGAGAGAGAGAGAGAGAGAGAGAGAGAGAGAGAGAGAGAGAGAGAGAGAGAGAGAGAGAGAGAGAGAGAGAGAGAGAGAGAGAGAGCGAGAGCGAGAGAGAGAGCCCCGCGCGCGTCTACCACCTCTCCACCACCCGGCCGCTCCACAGAGACCCAGAGGGGGGGCCATCTGCTGGCCGAGTCGGGGAATGCACCCGGGGCGGTAACGCAACACTCCATGAACAGAGGAGGTTTGACTGGCATCTATCAAACGCTCCACACACACACACACACACACACACACACCGTTCCCCAGGTCCCCTCCCTGTAGAGCCCTCCCTCCCGGCTCTTTTTCACCAGCGGGGTTGCCATGACAACGTCCTTGTGATGGACAGCGCGGGAGATCAGAAGTGATGGGCGGGGCTGAGGGACGGCGGGGCCGGTCAGGGAGGGAGGGGCTAGAGCAGCGGTCGGGAACCTATGGCTCGCGAGCCATATATGGCTCTTCCGGTGACGGCATATGGCTCCCAGACAATTGGGTTGAAAAGTTTAAAAAAATAAAAAAAAAAATTGAATTTTTTTTTTTCAGTTTGGAACTGATTTTAAAATACTTGTGATATTGCGTAATAATACTGTGTCATTTTAAAGTAAACAGAAATTAGTTTTGAAGTTAAATTTCACGGGACTCTTCACGGGACCCATGACCCGTGGGTCGGGTCGGGAACCAATGTCTCGCGAGAGTGTCAGAGGTCGTTGTAAAGGTGAATAAATAAAAAACAATTTGATCAGATAGTGAACTAGCTTATACGCTTCAACCCTTGTAACGAGAAAGATGGCAAAAAGAAAAAAAGACGATGATTACCGTGCATTCCAGGCTGCGTGGACAGAGGAATTTGCATTTGTGGAGATCGCAGGATCTGCGGTATGTCTAATATGCAATGATAAAATTGCATCGATGAAACGGTCAAATATAAAGCGGCACTTCGATACGCATCATGCTTCATTTGCATCGAAATATCCAGCGGGGGACAGCAGGAAAAAGGCATGCGAGGAGCTACAGCGGAGAGTGCAGACGAGTCAACAGCAACTGCGTGGGTGGACCAAGCAAGGTGACGGGAATTCCGCTAGCTTTGCGGGTGCTTTGGCAATAGTCAGGAATGGAAAGCCATTCACAGATGGCGAGTATGCCAAAACATTCATGCTTGATGTGGCCAATGAACTGTTTGATGACTTCCCAAATAAAGACAAGATAATCAAACGAATAAAAGACATGCCTCTGTCAGCAAGAACTGTTCACGATCGTAGCATCATGATGGCAAATCAAGTTGAGTAAACACAAATTAAGGACATAAATGCCGGGACATACTTTTCTCTCGCGTTAGATGAGTCAACAGATGTTAGCCATCTATCTCAGTTCAGTATATTTGGCAGGTATGCTGCAGGTGACACACTGCGTGAGGAAAGCTTGGCTGTTTTGCCAATGAAAGGGACAACCAGAGGAGAGGATTTATTCACGTCTTTCATGGAGTTTGCTAAAAAAAAAAAATGCAGATGGATAAACTTATTTCTGTCTGTACTGATGGTGCACCCTGTATGTTGGGGAAGAACAAAGGATTTGTAGCGCTTCTCTGTGAACATGAAAAGAGAGCCATCCTATGTTTTCATTGCATCCTGCACCAGGAGGCGCTTTGCGCTCAGACGTGTGGCCAGGAGCTAGGTGAGGTGATGTCGCTGGTCATTCGAGTGGTCAACTTCATTGTTGCCCGAGCTTTAAATGATCGCCAGTTTAAAGCTCTGTTAGAAGAAGTTGGGAATCATTATCCCAGTCTGCTTTTACACAGCAACGTGCGTTGGTTGTCAAGGGGAAAGGTGCTCAGCCGTTTTGCAGCTTGCCTGAGTGAAATCCGGACTTTTCTTCAAATGAAAGGCATCAAGCAACCTGAGCTAGACAACACTGACTGGCTCCTGCAGTTTCACTATCTCGTGGACATAACAGGCCATCTGAACCAGCTCAATGTGAAAATGCAAGGTATTGGAAATACAATCAACAAGCAGTGTTTGCATTTGAAAGCAAGCTGGAAGTCTTTCTCAGGGACATTGAAACAGGTCGTCTTCTGCACTTTGTAACACTGCAACAATTTAGAGATGCATGCTTAGCAAGTGACTCCACTCAACATCTGGATCTCCAGCAGCAAGCTGGCTTTACGTCCAATCTCCTGCAGTCATTCAAAGCACGTTTTGGAGAATTTCGTGCGCGCACTGGTCTTTTCAAGTTCATCACTCATCCACATGAGTGTGCAGTGGACAAAATCGACCTGACATGCATCCCTGGGGTCTCTATGGGAGACTTTGAGCTGGAAGTTGCTGACCTGAAGGCATCAGACATGTGGATGAGTAAGTTCAAGACACTTAATGGAGAGTTGGAAAGTCTTGCGCGACAGCGAGCAGAGCTGGCGAGAGAACACAAGTGGACAGAAATGAAAAAACTTCAACCTGAAGACCAGCTGATTCTGAAAACTTGGAACGAGCTTCTTGTGACATACCACACAATGCAGCGTGTTAGTATTGCCGTATTGACCATGTTTGGCTCTACATATGTATGTGAGCAGTCATTCTCGCATATGAGGAACATTAAGACCAACCTACGCTCACGTTTAACTGATGGAAGCCTCAACGCCTGCATGAAGCTCAACCTCACCACATATGAACCAGACTACAAGGACATCAGCAAAACCATGCAGCACCAGAAATCGCATTAAAAGTAAGACATATTTAATTTATTATATGTTAAAAATACTATATGGCTCTCAATGAAATACATTTAGAAATATTTGGCTTTTATGGCTCTCCCAGTCAAAAAGGTTCCCGACCCCTGGGCTAGAGGGTCAGGGGGGAGGGGCTAGAGAGTCAGGGGGGAGGGGCTAGAGGGTCAGGGGGGAGGAGCTAGAGGGTCAGGGGGGAGGGGCTAGAGGGTCAGGGAGGGAGGGGCTAGAGGACCGGTCAGGGAGGGAGGGGCTAGAGAGTCAGGGGGGAGGGGCTAGAGGGTCAGGGAGGAGGAGCTAGAGGGTCAGGGGGGAGGGGCTAGAGGGTCAGGGAGGGAGGGGCTAGAGGGTCAGTGAGGGAGGGGCTAGAGGGTCAGGGAGGGAGGGGCTAGAGGGTCACGGGGGAGGGGCTAGAGGGTCAGGGAGGGAGGGGCTAGAGGGCATTTTTTCTGCGACCTTTTTGTGCAATTCATGCTTAGTTTATGTAACAGACGTTCTCTTTGCGTTGTGTCATTAACACTAGAACAGCCGTGCCTTTTTTACCTACTAAAAGAGCCCTCTTTACAACGCTCAAGCTGCTATTTACACACAATGACCACTAGTTGGCCGCTTGTAAATTAGCCTGCTTCCTACACAGAAAAAACGGCAAAATAGCTTCATACTAGCTTATCCTGATGTGATTTTGGAAATGTAAGGATACTGGGTGGTAGAACGCACATATCTAGGAAAAGTCATGAAAGGAGGGTCCTGAAATGTGATCGAGTGCAAATATATAAACATTTATTTCACTCATAGGCCCCTCAGATGAGCCCGAATCACGGCTGATGAAGTGCTAATGCTAGATGCTAATGCTGCTAGAGTGGAGCCCTAGAGCCCTAGGGAGCCATTTTTTCTGCAACCTTTT
>NC_137678.1:50525078-50532578 GCF_963989245.1 Nansenia antarctica | reverse complement strand
GGGAAGTGTGCCGCGTAATGCGTGCAGTCACCTGTGAATTCAATCCTGCCGATTTGCATAACCCTTGTTTGTTCCTGGAGGGTGTTCATCGTCGTGGCAACACTTGAAAGGCAGGAAGAAGGGAAATTGAATGAGGAAGATGGGAGGCTGTCGTTTGCATTTGTGTTAACTGTTTGTGTTTCTCAAAGCCCGCCGACGTTGAAATAGTTGGCGGCTATAAATTGATGAGTACGTGCTTTTGCCGTTAGCCTGTATCTCTGCGTCTCTCTGCGTTGAACGCTGGCGGAGGTAGGACTGGCAGACCTCGCGTTGGGCGTCTCCGCTGTCTGCTCTGCTACCTGGTTGTTCGTTTTCTAGAGGGATGTTGTCGTTAGCTCGAAAAATGTACGGCCGGGGCCGTTGGAAAAGGTCAGCCTGCAGTGAATAAGGACCCGGAGGAAGAGTACAGGGAGATAAATGACCCACGCGCTCCGCTGTAAATCATATGAAGCCACAACTTCCCTGTTGTGTTTTCCCAGGAAAAAACACATGGCTGGCCTACTCTCTACACTCCCCTATCACACAGACAATTTAGGAATGCTCCTGTACCCCCCTCCACCCCCCAGGCCTAATCAGCAAATATACAGTACATCTGCAGATTCAGAGAGTGCCTCTGGTAAGAACCAATTAACCAAGCAGTCACGGCGTGTTGATCATGTGAAATGAAGATATTCAAACGCTTTTGAAATATTGACTTTAGAAAAACAGCTCTACCTCCCTTGGGCCTCCGAGCGATTTGTCACACCTCATAACTGTTATGATCTGCTGTCGCGCTGCGACGTGTCATTAAACACAGAGAGAGACCTAGGTTATGACTCGCTTCTATCAGACCGTCATCTTGGAACGTATTAATGTTCCGTTGTGTTCCCATAACGGTATTTACAAGCCTTTCTTTCTCCCTGTAAGGTGAGATCCAACCACAGAGAATGGCTGTTTTGTTGTATAAAAGAGGACTGGATGTTTCTCCAGATGTACTTACTACTTCGACTTCAATGTATTCAACCTCCTTGTATCCAGGCAACTCTCTCCCTGCGATAGCATCTCTAACAACAAGAGACCTGGCCTCAGATAGCTGGGCTGTGGATCTCGCTGTGCTAAATGTTTCCCCGAGGTCCCTCCTATCAAGATACCCTTTGGGGAGACTGTGTTGGCTCAGTAGAGCTTAGACTGTAGTACCGTAGTCCTTCAATTCTCCTTTGTAGTGATTCACTTCTCTTCTCACTTTTTTTATTTTTTTTCTCTCCATTCCTCTTTTTGCTTCTAATGTGTTTTTGAATCTGTTTTGGCGGGGTGGGGGGGTGGGTGGGTGGTTGGGTTTCCATTGGGTTTTCCTTCATCTCGCTTTTAAGCTCATGGACTATCCCTCTGAGAAACAGAGCATCTCAAACCTAATGTACAAAACCCAAACACACGTGAGCTACTCGCTAAATCTTTGTTGTTTTCTCATCGTTTTGCAGGTCACTTTTCACCCTGGAAGACCCCTAAACAGGTAAAATGCATTGTCTTCCGAAACCCGAGCTCTCTTCTCTCCCCCCTTCTGCTCTTAACAACCGTTGATGTGATATCTAATATCTCATTTAGTCCCCCCCCAATGGCTGCTACTGTGCATAACGTGTAGGAGCTGCTGTCTGAATGACTACTTTATATAACATTGTCTCTTTTCCTCAAACCTGGCTGAGGTCTTTGCTGGTGTGTGTTTGTTTCTTTCTTCATAGCGCCTGAGAATGACTTCTCGAACCTTCCTCCTCCTGTACTAACACGCCTCTTCTCATTCAGTCTATCCGTCTCCGCTATAAACCAGGCCGCGGCTGAGGTTGGACCCTTCCTCTGCGTCACATGACAGGGAAAGGGTCGAGCGGCCCCGCTCATAGATATAGAACGACTAGACTTGTCATGCTGCAAGCAAACACAACAACAATACGTGAGCTTAGAATGATACGGTTCTATCTCCGTTTAGGGTAGTTCAGAGATATTGAGCGTCAAGGTTTTTACATTCCATTATGTTTTGTGAGATGGAATCTTTGTATTTTATGAATTACTAACTAAAAAATGTCAACATTTTAAAAATAACACCACACAGGCGTTAATAAACACAAATTTTGACAAAAATTGAGATAGAACCGTATACGGTAATTCAAACGTCACGAATAATAATAAATAAATAAAAACAGCTTGTCATGATGAAATTTAATCAAAAGCACGTATCAGTGTTATCTACGTCTACGAACAGGACAGGGATCAAGTTGTGCGGTCTCAGAAATGGTGTTCTAGTCATTCTATATCTATTCGTAGACTGGGCTGGCATGGTTCCCAAAGCACTGTTCTCTCAGCTCCTCCGCCTTTGAAACACTGTATATATTTAGAGAGAGAGAGACGGAGGGAGATTGAGAGAACTATTTTTGCCAGTCATATCTAGACACAACCATTAATTCATTATTCTTCTCTTCCTTTCAGCTCAGGGCTGTTATTGATCTGACACTAACCAAGATTTGTTTTCCGGCATCATTTCATCTCATCGCCGCCATACCCTCTTTCTCTTTTCGCAAATGTGGAATATTATTTTGGAAACTATTTTGGAAGGTTTTTATTTCGGTCCAGACGACGATGGTCTTTAGATATCTGTCTCAGACAGGCACTCTCACAGCCTTCTCTGTCTGTCTGTCTGGCCACTGTTAATGGTTTACAAATCCTCCAAAAACATCCGGCACACACTCTGAGACAAGTCTTCCGCCGTGCTTCCGTCTCACACAGCGTCTCACACAGCGTCTCACACAGCGTCTCACACAGCGCCACACTTTGCAATTAGACATGGCGTGTCTGTGAGGAGGAATGCTGTGTGTATGTGTGCGTGCGTGCGTGTGTGCGTGCTAGCGTGCATGTGTGTGCGTGCGTGCATGCGTGTGCGAGCATATGAGTGCGTGAATCTGTGTGCGTGTGAAGGTGCGTGTCTTCCATGCGTGTGTGTGTGTGTGTGTGTGTGTGTGTGTGTGTGTGTGTGCTTTCCATACCCATTTCATGCCAATGCACAACTTCCAGTCCTAGCTCTAACAATGCCAGATCATAACTACACTACACACACACCCACACCCACACACACCCACACCCACACACAGCCGTGGACTCAGAGAAAGGCTTTGTGGGTTGTCTCTCAGATTATCCACACTGTTCATCAATCCCTTTCTCATGCAGCTCCTCTGTCTCAGAGCAGATTAACGGTAATTCAAAGCTCCAGGAGAACTGGCTGGAACGTGGCAGCGGCGCGATCCTCTCTCCTCTCCGAGTGCGACTTTGTTCCCCGGCACACAGCCGTGTGCTCTAATGGTGAAAAGGCGTAACAGCCCGACGCTCCTCTCCCAAGAGCTGCCAACTACCGCCCCCACCCCCCCATCCCCACTACCAACACAGAGTTCAGTGGTTTAATTGGATATCATTAGTTCTAGGAAGATTTCCACAGCCTCAAAGAATTAAAGTTCGAAGCAAGACATTTAATAAGAGAGAGAGAGAGATAGAGAGTAGGGTGTGCTGTAATTGTGAAGTAGACTTGAAGATGAATGACGCCCCTGCCTCCTAAAGGTAGTTAACTAAGCATGCACAGACAGTATCGTCTGGTTGGTTGGCTACTATAGACTACAGAATGCCACTGGTATGCTGATGGTATATAGGACAACTGTTTGGGTTCTGGCCAGACTGTGTTGTTGGCTTTATGAATTACTGAAGCATTTCTGCAACCACAGACTCAGAGCATACAGCTTCTACAACACTCGAAGAATCTGACTGCCTGCAGCAGACATTAATAAGAGAGGGAGGAGGGGGAGGGAGAGAAGGAGGAGAGAGAGAGAGAGAGAGAGAAAGAATGAGGGAGAGAGGGAAACAACGAGAGAGAGGGAGAGAGAGAGAGTGAACAAGAGAGGGAGACAGAGAGGAAGCTAAAGAACTAGAGAGACAGAGAGAGAGAGAGAGAGAGAGAGAGAGAGAGAGAGAGAGTGAGTCACACTTCTGTCTGGTCCCAGACTTAATAAGGTCCCTTGTCACACAGGCAGGCAGTCCTGGCCAGACACGGCTCAGATCAATAGAATAGTGTGGAACTACAGAAAAATGAAAAACCCCTTTGATATTCCCTCTCTGTTCTATGGCGTTAAGATTAGCGTCGTCAGGCCCTATAACCGGCGCCTCGTGATTCATGCGCAGGCACGGCCATGTTTACTCACCTCTCGATTTCAAACTATTCATCTGGCGCACCGGAGAGAGAGAGAGAGAGAGAGAGAGAGAGAGAGAGAGAGAGAGAGAGAGAGAGAGAGAGAGAGAGAGAGAGAGAGAGAGAGAGAGAGAGAGCGTGTCATTCCGCTGGTTCTGTCCTCTGTCACCCTCGTCGTAATCGTATCAATAACGCCATCTTCAGCAAAGCGGGTCGGTTCAACAACATCACATGATCGATGCCGCACGAGGCGTCAGCGACATGGAGGGGTGACATTTGGACCGCGACAGGAAAGCGTTGGTATTTCAAATCCCACATAAATGATCTCTTCTGTCACACAGCGAGAGGTTTTACTGCTAGCAGGAGAAGCAGCGGTTAGAATACTAGAATCTCTTTTCACATTTCGCTTTTTCTTTTACCCTGCTAATGGGGGGAAACGGAGAGGAAGAAAGCAGCGACTCAGCAACTGACATCCACATACATGTACTACATACATACTGTATATCCACATACTGTACATGTACTACATACATACTGTATATCCACCTACATGTACTACATACATACTGTATATCCACCTACATGTACTACATACATACTGTATATCCACCTACATGTACTACATACATACTGTATATCCACCTACATGTACTACATACATACTGTATATCCACCTACATGTACTACATACATACTGTATATCCACATACATGTACTACATACATACTGTATATCCACATACATGTACTACATACATACTGTATATCCACCTACATGTACTACATACATACTGTATATCCACCTACATGTACTACATACATACTGTATATCCACCTACTGTACATGTACTACATACATACTGTATATCCACCTACATGTACTACATACATACTGTATATCCACCTACATGTACTACATACATACTGTATATCCACCTACATGTACTACATACATACTGTATATCCACCTACATGTACTACATACATACTGTATATCCACCTACTGTACATGTACTACATACATACTGTATATCCACCTACATGTACTACATACATACTGTATATCCACCTACTGTACATGTACTACATACATACTGTATATCCACATACTGTACATGTACTACATACATACTGTATATCCACCTACTGTACATGTACTACATACTGTATATCCACATACATGTACTACATACATACTGTATATCCACCTACTGTACATGTACTACATACATACTGTATATCCACATACTGTACATGTACTACATACATACTGTATATCCACATACTGTACATGTACTACATACATACTGTATATCCACATACATGTACTACATACATACTGTATATCCACATACTGTACATGTACTACATACATACTGTATATCCACATACATGTACTACATACATACTGTATATCCACATACATGTACTACATACATACTGTATATCCACATACATGTACTACATACATACTGTATATCCACATACATGTACTACATACATACTGTATATCCACATACTGTACATGTACTACATACATACTGTATATCCACATACATGTACTACATACATACTGTATATCCACATACTGTACATGTACTACATACATACTGTATATCCACATACATGTACTACATACATACTGTATATCCACATACATGTACTACATACATACTGTATATCCACATACATGTACTACATACATACTGTATATCCACATACATGTACTACATACATACTGTATATCCACATACTGTACATGTACTACATACATACTGTATATCCACATACTGTACATGTACTACATACATACTGTATATCCACATACTGTACATGTACTACATACATACTGTATATCCACATACATGTACTACATACATACTGTATATCCACATACATGTACTACATACATACTGTGTATCCACATACTGTACATGTACTACATACATACTGTATATCCACATACATGTACTACATACTGTATATCCACATACATGTACTACATACATACTGTATATCCACATACATGTACTACATACATACTGTATATCCACATACTGTACATGTACTACATACATACTGTATATCCACATACTGTACATGTACTACATACATACTGTATATCCACATACTGTACATGTACTACATACATACTGTATATCCACATACATGTACTACATACATACTGTATATCCACATACTGTACATGTACTACATACATACTGTATATCCACATACATGTACTACATACATACTGTATATCCACATACTGTACATGTACTACATACATACTGTATATCCACATACATGTACTACATACATACTGTATACCCACATACATGTACTACATACATACTGTATATCCACATACATGTACTACATACATACTGTATACCCACATACATGTACTACATACATACTGTATATCCACATACATGTTCACCCACATACATGTACACCCACATACATGCACATACACATACATGTACTACATACATACTGTATATCCATATACATACATGTACACCCACATACATGCACATACACATCCACATACATGTACACCCACATACATGCACATACACATCCACATACATGTACATACACATACATGTACATACACATACACATACGTGTACACCCACATACATGTACACCCACATACATGTACATACACACCCACATACATGTACACCCACATACATGTACATCCACATCCACATACATGTACATACACATACATGTACACCCACATACATGTACATACACACACATACATGTACACCCACATACACATACATTTACATACACATACACATACATGTACACCCACATACATGTACATACACACACATACATGTACATACACACACATACATGTACACCCACATACACATACATACACATACACATACATGTACATACACATACATACACATACACATACATGTAATAATTGTAATAATAATAATTTTGCCATTTAGCAGACGCTTTTATCCAAAGCGACTTACAATTACGAATTACAGGGACATTCCCCCTGGAGTAACTGAGGGCTAAGTGCCTTACTCAAGGGCACACTAGTAGTGGTGTGGTTTCAGGCGGGATTTGAACTCACAACCTTCCGATCCCAAGTCCAACTCACTATCCACTAGACCACCACTACCCCAGTGTACACCCACATACATTTTTTTCATTCATTCAAACCTTTATTTAAACTCGTAAGTTACTGAGGTTGCCCTCATTTACAGTAGCAACGAGTGAATAAAA
>NC_137678.1:50505078-50522578 GCF_963989245.1 Nansenia antarctica | reverse complement strand
ACATACATACACACACTCTCACACACACACACACACACACACACACAATCACTCACACTTAACCTCGTAAATCTCTGTGGCTCTCGCAGCTGAGCTAAGCGCAATAGAACGATGACCTCAGCACAGTTCCTGGGAAAGGTGGAGTAAAGGGTTGTACAGTAAAGGAGAAGTGACTATGTTTGGTTTTTTTTCGCCTCAGAGATATTGGAATGTCTCGTACAACTACGACCCGTCGTGTCGGGATGTACCGTTCCGCTGACAGGGAGGTCTCCGTGTCAATAGATTTGTTCTTGGCCCAACCCTCTGCTGATGGAGAGCGTCTTAAGTGGCTGTGAGGAGCCTGTCTGTGTCCAGTTTGATGCTCTGCCAGCCTCCGATAATCAAATGAGATTCCTTCATGAATCAACGTCTCGGCCAACAACCTGTACAGAGACGCGTTCCGGCATGTTCCGGGGGCCGGCCGTTCTACGTGACGGACGTTCTAGTGCCTGAGGCGCCTGGACAGGAAGGTCGTTGAATGGTCGTTGCCCGGTGGTGGATCGAGACGCTGTGTGTGTCATATGCTCATGGAAGGGGGTCCATTTTCTATTGGCCCACTTTTTGACGTTATACCGACGGAGCATGTTGCCAGGCAACCGGTTGTGAGTCCAATAAAAAAAAATATATAGTATATTGGTTAACACTAGAACAGCCGGGCCTTTTTTACCTACTAAAAGAGCCGCCTCATGGGTCAAAGAATCTTTAGAATGCTAAGCTGCTATTTACAAACTACGACCAGTAGTTGGCCGCTTGTAAATTAGCCTGCTTCCTACACAGAAAAACTGCAAAATAGCTTCATACTAGCTTATCCCGATGTGATTGTGAAAATGTAAGGATACTGGGTGGTAGAACGCAACATATCTAGGAAAAGTCATGAAAGGAGGGTCCTGAAATTTGATCGAGTGCAACGATAGAACATTTGTCTTTACTCACAGCGGTCAAATGACCCCTCATGGCTGATGAAGTGTTGAATCAGGAAGCGATATGGGACTTTGTGACGCTTCTTTGTTCTCACCACACTCTTCTGATACACCACTCTGGCTCACGCTATGGACTCACCACGCTTGGTGGTGGACTCCATGCTGGTGGCGCCCAATTCCCGCCCAATTGGGCTACTTATGATCACACTGGGCGGCTTTTAGACTGTGGGTTTGGCTGGAACCAAACCAAACAATCCCATCTGGCAACACTGGCTGGTGGCGTCACAGTGCTGGGCTCTGTCAGGTGGTCGCGGGGTCTCCCCTGGTTACGGTAGTCTGGAGCCATCTTGATTGACGTGAGAGAGGCGGGAGAGCAGGAGAGCAGGAAGACATGCTGGTGCCCCCCTCCTCTCCGTCAGGGGTCCCTGGGTGTGAAGGCCTGCGGTAGGGCAGGCTCACACAGGGAGAGAGAGGAGCTGCCTGCCTGCTTATTTAAGCCAACCTTTATCAGAGAGGACAGGACTGTCGGAAGAGCTCTGGATCAAGCCTTCCGGGGGTCTCTCTTGCTTTCTTTCTCGCTCTCTCTCCCTTTGCTTTCTCTGTCTTGATTTATCACTCTCTCTCGCTCTCTCTTTCTCTCGCTCTCTCTTTCTCTCGCTCTCTCTTTCTTTCTTTCTCTCGCTCTCTCTTTCTTTCTTTCTCTCTTTCTCTCTCTTTCTCTCTCTCTCTTTCTTTATTTTTCTCGCTCTCTCTCTCTTTCTTTCTCTCTCTCTTTCTCTCCCTCTCTCTTTCTTTCTCTCTCTCTCCCCCCCTCTCTCTTGCTTTCTTTCTCACTCTCTCTCCCTGTCTTGCTTTATCACTCTCTCTCTCCAACTCTCTCTCCCCCCCCCTCTCTCTCTATCTCTCTCCCCCCCCCCTCTCTCTCTCTCTCTCTCTCTCTAAACGTTCCCGATCGGGGTCGGCAGGGGTGACGAAGAGAGAGAGAGGACGTGACACTGCACTTTTAGGAACGCTCCATTGGTTTTCCCTCACTGTGGAGTGTGTGAACTAGGGCATGAACTTCCTCTAGTCTCAGTAGCCCCCTCCTCCCCCCCCCCTAGGACGGCTCCACACAGCAGAACAACTGTGCTCGGATGTGCACTTCAATCCACACACGCCATGGGAGAAAAAAACACTGTCATGGTTCCACTGCGTTGATATTAGCCTCACTCATTTTAGCCTAGATACCCGTCTGGAAGCAGGAAAAATTATTGTTTGAGAGAGAGCTGGCGATAGACAGATTGTGACGTTAGAATTATAAGGTTCTATCTCCGTTTAGGGCAGTTCAGAGATATTGAGCGTTAAAGTGTTTACATTCCATTATGTTTTGTGAGATGGAACCTTTGTATTTTATTAATTACTAACAAAAAAAAATAAAATAAAAAAAATAACACCACACAGGCATTAATAAACACCTAATGGATCAGATTATGTAAAAAACAACATTTTGACCAAAAATGGAGATAGAACCTTATAGTTCTAACATCACCAGATGATGACGTCATGTGTAGGGCTTCATGCTGTCGACTGCAACACACCAAACCCTTTTAGCCAGCCATAAAGTCCATTCATTCATTTGTCCTCCCTGCAGCCAAATTGAAAACGCATCGATGGATATTAGGATGACACACTGTATGTGGGTTCTGTGGTGAAGCTTTGTGTGTCTGTCTCTTTATTCGTACAGTATCCCAACAGACACCGTTGTCGTTGTCGTTCTCTGTGAAATAGAAAGCGCTGGAAATAGAAAGAACCTTTGCTTCGGTCTATCTCATTTCATGGGGGAACTTTTTACAAGGCGAAGTCGTGAATATCACAACACTGTAAATCCCAGTAGTCTCAGTAAAGACCTGATCACAGATGACTGTCTTGTTCCCCACAGCCTAACAATAGTGTAAATAAGAGGATGGGTATATTACGCTGTATGCACTTCTGGCCTGTGTAATGGATGGCGTAGGAACTCTGCATAGACAGTTATGCTGAGGTGGGAGGGATTCCTTCTTGCTGCCACAGTCTTTATGAGAGGCTGTGTGCGTGTGTGTGTGTGTGCGTGTGTGTGTGTGTGTGTGTGTGTGTGTGTGTGTGTGTGTGTGCGCGTGTCTGTCTGTGCGTGTGCGTGTGCGTGTCTGTGTCTGTGTCTGTGTCTGTGTCTGTGTCTGTGTCTGTGTCTGTCTCTGTCTCTGTCTCTGTCTCTGTCTCTGTCTCTGTCTCTGTCTGTGTGTGTGTCTGTCTCTGTGTCTGTGTGTGTGTGTGTGTGTGTGTGTGTGTGCGTACGTGAGTTGTATTATTGTTTATGGGTGCCTCCTCAATCTCTCTCCAGAGCCTGGTCTACCACGGACCCAGTTCCCTGCGGACCTCCCAGGTAGGAACAGAGACCCCCCTGAGACGTCTCTCTCTGTCTCTCTCTGTCTCTCTCTCTCTCTCTCTCTCTGTCTCTCTCTCTCTGTCTCTCTCTCTCTCTCTCTCTGTCTCTCTCTCTCTGTCTCTCTCTCTCTTCGTGTGATGATTGCGGTAGCCTCCCTAGACACACACACTCATGCACACACACACACACATACGCAAACCACATACACACACGCACGCACGCACACACATCACACCAACATATACGCACGCACACACACACACACACACACACACACACACACGCACACCACATACACACACACACCACACCAACATATACACCCGCACACACACACCCACTCAGACACACGCACACACACCACACAAACATATACACACGCATGCACGTACACACACACTCTCCCACCCAAGGAGTGATTCCTCAGCAATTTTCTTCCCATTGTTTTACGATAGAATAATTATGATATTATATTATCGATTATACAACAGTTAGTTCCGACCAAGTAATTTGATTGGACAAGAGGCATTCCATGAGTGCTGATATACAGTATAACAGCACTGGGACTTTTAACTATATGTATCACTCCGAAATGACCGTTAATACAAAGTAGCTAGCCTGCAGATGTTTGTGTTCAGGTTGCTAGGCAACAGTCCAGTTGCGGAACTATTTTTTGTTGACGGAGCCAAAATAAATGATTAAATAAACAAACAAATCATAATCTGTGGTCACGTATTACTGTTAACTAATAAATTGTGCTGTAGAACTGTTGTATAAAAGCAATATCACACTTGAGGTCGTGCTGTTATACTGATTGGCCTGCGGCCTCGTACCTACGACCGAATCACAGCCGTGCTGATATTCAGTATAACACACTCCCTCTCATGTGATATTGCTTAATTATAGACTGTAGTGGAAATTGACCTTTTGGGCGTTTCACGTACATGGGGGGGGTCGGTCCAAGGCTCTCTCACATGGTGTGTGTTGTGGTGGGCCCCTAGGGGGCGCTGAGTACCAGGACGTGGAGGTCCACCTGCGCAGACAGAAGTCCGGCTTCGGCTTCCGGATCCTGGGGGGCGACGAGGCGGGACCGCCTGTGAGTCCAGACGCCCGGGAGAAGGCCTGTATGACGGGGCTGGAAACCCCGTCTGTTTACCCCTCTATAACACCCTACACACATCTAACCCTGTCTGTTTACTCTCTCTAACCCACTACACACACATCTAACACCCCACCTAACACCCTCCTCTCTAACCCACTACACACACATCTAACACCCCCACCTAACACCCTCCTCTCTAACCCACTACACACACATCTAACACCCCCCTCCATCACACACCCTCCCTCCCTCCCTCACCCCCCTCTCTCCCTCCATCAACCGACACAAATACACACACCTCCCTCCCTCCCTCCCTCCTTCCTCACCCCCCTCCCTCCATCACCCCACACAAATACACACACCTCCCTCCCTCCTTCCTCACCCCCCCCTCCCTTCCTCCCTCCCTCCCTCACCCCCCTCCCTCCCTCCATCACCCCACACAAATACACACACCTCCCTCCCTCCTTCCTCACCCCCCCCCTCCCTTCCTCCCTCCCTCAACCCCTCCCTCCCTCCATCACCCCACACAAATACACTCCCTCCCTCCTTCCTCACCCCCCCCTCCCTCCTTCCTCACCCACCCACCCTCCCTCCCTTCCTTCCTCCCTCCCTCCATCACCCCACACAAATACACACCCCCTCCCTCCCTCCATCCAAACCCCCCCCCTCCCCCTCCCCTCCCTTCCCGCTGACAGAGAGGGTGACGGGTCTGTCTGTGCTGTGTGTTATTAACCGTCCGTAGCGGAGGGCGACAAACACAGAAACAGCAGAGCAGATACGTCTCCTCTCATCAGCGCCGTGACTAGAACAACCACTTGTCTGCTGCTCACACACACACACACTCACACACACACACACACACAAGCACACACATATACTGAATAACCACGTTTCCTGAGAGTCTCTCCCTCCCTCCCTCCCTCTCCCTCCCTCCCTCCCTCTCTCCCTCGCATCGCCTCATACGTATCCTACATCCCCCTGACCTAGACAATCACGTCACAACAGCCCCCCCCTCTACTAGTATGACCCTTGACCCCCCCCCACCCCCCTCCGGATGTTCTGACAGTCCGTCCGTCCGTCCGTCCAACAGATCCTGATCGGCGCCATCATAGAGAAGAGCCCGGCGGACCGCGACGGCCGCCTCCGGCCGGGGGACGAGCTGGTGTTCGTGGACGGGACCCCCGTGGCGGGGAAGCCCCACCGCTACGTCATCGACCTGATGCACGGCGCCGCACGCAGCGGACAGGTGGCCGACAGAGCGCCCAGGTGAGAGAGGGCCGGGGGGAGGGAGGGTGGGGGGAGGTGGGGGGGAGGGAGGGAGGGAGGGAGGCCAGGTCAACCTCACCATCAGGAGGAGGAGGCAGGCGACGGGTGAGAGAGGGCGGGGGGGAGGGAGGGAGGGAGGGAGGGAGGGAAGGAGAGAGACACACACACACACACACACGCACACTCAGACACACACACACATACGCACCCACTCAGACACACGCATACACACACACACACATACACACACACACATACGCACACCACATACACACATGCACGCGCACACACCACATAAACACATGCACGCGCACGCGCACACACCACATAAACACACACACACACACACAATTTCCCCTCAGATATTCTCTTTCCTTTGAGTCTGGGGAGAGGAGCACAGCACCCCCCATGTGAGCGCCCCACCCCCTCTCCTCCCCTCCTCCTCCCCCTCCCCTCTCCTCTCCTCTCCTCTCCCCCCCCCTCTCCTCTCCTCTCCTCCCCTCTCTCCTCTCCTCTCCTCCCTCTCCTCCCCTCTCTCCTCCCCTCTCCCCCTCCCTCCTCTCCTCCCCTCTCCTCCCTCCCCCTCCCCCTCCCCTCTCCCCCCCCTCCCCCCCCTCTCCCCCCCTCTCCTCCCCTCTCCTCCCCTCTCCCCCCCTCTCCCCCCCTCTCCTCCCCTCTCCCCCCCCCCTCTCCTCTCCTCCCCTCCCCTCTCCTCCCCTCCCGTCTCCAGCCATGAAAGGCGGGCGCCATCCGACTCATCCCTAGCCTCCACGCCCCGCACCCTGCCCTTTCATCCCCTCCGTTTGATTCAAAGTCGCACTTTGGGAGTTAGAGGCAAGACTCTCCTTCTACCCCGAGCACTGAGCTCTCTCTCTCTCTCTCTCTCTCTCTGTCTCTCTCTCTCTCTCTCTCTCTCTCTCTCTCTCTGTCTCTCTCTCTCTCTCTCCCTCCGGCTCCCTCTCCCTCTCTCTCTCTCTCTCTCTCTCTCTCTCTCTGTCTGTCTGGGGGTCTCTTCTCCAGGGCACCCTTGATCACGGAGGGAGAGACGTAATGAGCTTCAGCACCACACGCTCGTTTCTTTTCTTCTTTTATAACATCTTTGTTTTGGTTGGATTTTTAAATTATTTTTTGCCCCTGAGATGACTCCACAGTGACATAGCGTGTTTTCAATCCTTTTCTTTTTTCTCTTTTCTCTTCTCTGCTAATCGTTTACTTCCTTTGAATGTAACACCACGATGGAGAAGGAGGAGTGGGGGGGGGGGGAAAGCCATGATATTCTCCTCTTTGATGAGCTTGTTGATTAGCTGAAAGGTCTTTTTATTTGGGAGACTCTAGTAGTGTAACAGCCCCTAGAAAGACACTGCCAGTCTTTGTGCATTGATGAGCGTCATGCTAGCAGACGAGTGAATGCTAGCGGGGTTCCTCAGCTCTCTGTCGCCCCCTGCAGGTGAGCCCTGTCCTCAGCTCTCTGTCGCCCCCTGCAGGTGAGCCCTGTCCGGAGAACGGTCGCAGCCCGGGCTCCCAGTCCACCCAGCACAGCTCCCCGCGGAGCGACTTCGCCTCCGGCACCTACCCCAACAACGTGGCCCCCCCGGCCCCCGGTGGCGCCCCCCCCCCGACCACCGCCGCCGCCCCCGGCCCCCCTCCCTCAGACGGGACCGCCACCCCCAACGCCCAGCCCAGCGACGTGGTCATCCACCGCAAGGAGAGCGAAGGCTTCGGGTTCGTCATCATCAGCTCGCTCAACCGGCCCGAGACCGCGGCGGCCATCAGTGAGTGACGCTTGTTGTTGTCGTTCTTGGTCGAAGCTTTTAAAAGCGTCTAAAAAAAGCTTTTCAAAAAACAGCTTTCAAAAAACAGCTAAAGACTGTCCTGTATAGACAGGCTTTTGGCTAACCCCAAAAGCCTGTCTTTCTGTGTCCTGTTGATATTGTTGGTTATTTGTTACTTGTTCTTATTTTCACTTGTTTACCTATTTCTTTTAACCTGCTATAACTTTTGCTCTTTTATTATGTTCTTGTATATGTAAAGCACTTTGCGACCCCTGGTCTGGGATAGGTGCTATAGAAATAAATGTTACTTACTTACTTACTTACTTACTTACACAGAATGCTAAACTTTGTAACCAGGAGACTGAGACAAAATGAGACAAAATCATTAAGAGTAATTATTTAGTTTTTGCACGAAGGACTGTCGACGATTGTCCGGCCAACACAATAGGGTCTCATCACAAAAGCTCAACGGGGTGGTCCCTGTTGACTACGTTTATAGGTTTACAACGTCACGTGAGCGGGTTGTCCTGGGGTCGGCCGTAGTCAGGTCAAATGTTGGTCAGAGCTGATATAACTGTCACAGAGAGAGGAGAAGCAACAGCTACCCCAGCTAGTAAACCTTCTGCTTATCAGTGGTAAAACCTCTGTCTATCACATGACAGTATGGTAAACCTCTGTCTATCACATGACAGTATGGTAAACCTCTGTCTATCACATGACAGTATGGTAAACCTCTGTCTATCACATGACAGTATGGTAAACCTCTGTCTATCACATGAAAGTATGGTAAACCTCTGTCTATCACATGACAGTATGGTAAACCTCTGAATGAATGGTCTTTATTGTCATTTATACAGTACAGGTACCATACAACGAAATTTAGGAGGGGGGGCTCCCCTGGTGCTAGGAAAAAAATACTAAAAACAAGAAGGGAAAAGAGCTGGTTTACATAAATAAAGGCTATATACACTATCTACTATACTATACTACTATACTATACAAATAAAACACTGTGCTGTACTCTATGCTATGCTATAAATATCCTAACATTTCCTATCTCTGACACGAGGGTTGCACATAGTATTATTGCACATTCATTTAAAGTGTTGCAGTTTGCAGGTTTGAAATGTTCACAGTTGTATTTCAGTATTGCACTTGATTACAATCTAGTAGCTGCCGTCAAATTGTCTAGATTGTCCAGGGCCTAGAACCTAGGTCTTTGCTGTGTTCAGGGCCTGAATGGCCCTAGGGTAGAAGCTGAGCTTCAGTCTGTTTGTCCTTGCGGCCATGGTCCTGAACCGCCTGCCTGAGGGCAGCCGAACAAAGTGTTCGTTCCCAGGGTGGGATGGGTCTCTGGAGATCTTGGAGGCCTTCCTGAGGCAGCGTGTGTTGTACAGCTCTTCCAGAGAGGGGAGGGGGGCGCCGATGATCTTCTGGGCCGATCTCACGACTCTCTGTAGCGCTTTCCTCTCTGCGGCTGTGCAGCTGGAGAACCACACGCAGATGCAGTAGGTGAGGATGCTCTCCACTGTGCAGCGGTAGAAGGTCACAAGCAGCTCTGTCTATCACATGACAGTATGGTAAACCTCTGTCTATCACATGACAGCATGGTAAGCCTCTGTCTATCACATGACAGTATGGTAAACCTCTGTCTATCACATGACAGTATGGTAAACCTCGGTCTATCACATGACAGTATGGTAAACCTCGGTCTATCACATGACAGTATGGTGTCTTCCATTCTTGCCATTCATACAGTCTTATGTAATAATTGTCACATTGTTATTGTATTAAAGACATCCCCCCTCCCCTCGAGGGTTTGTTTACATTGTCACGCATTATGGCTAAATCCATATTCCATATACCACAGTATGAAAGTGCAGACGTAGCAAGTTGTTTAACCCCCTCAGATAGCGCCGGACGGAAGTCTCCGGAGCTTAGAGACGATAAGAGACCATTTAGACATCGAAAACCGCTAGGTCGAGACTCGATGAAAAATGTAAAAAGCTTCCTTCATCTCAATTATACATGCCCTCCTCCTCCCCCTCTGCCAGGCCCGGGGATCCTGGGTAGACAGCGACGGTGTGCTTTAGCGTGCCCCCCGCTGCCCACGCTCGTGCAAAAAGGCGGCAAAGACGCTTTAACACAACCGTGGGGGGGGGGGGGGGACGCCCGCCCACCCAAAAAGAAAGAGAAAGAAAGCAGCAGCCCCCCCCCAAAAAAATGCGCTCAATGCTCATACCTATCCTCCAGCTCATCGTGGTCCCTGCGTGTGTGTGTGTGTGTGTGTGTGTGTGTGTGTGTGTGCACCCTGTGGGTATAAATCTCTCTCCGCTCCCCAGCCGTGCCCCATAAGATCGGGCGCATCATCGAGGGCAGCCCGGCGGACCGCTGCGGGAGGCTGAAGGTGGGCGACCGCATCCTGGCGGTGAACAGCCAGAGCATCATCAGCATGCCGCACGCAGACATCGTCAAGCTCATCAAGGACGCCGGCCTCAGCGTCACGCTGCGCATCATCCCCCAGGAGGGTGAGAGAGACGGGCGGGCACACACACACACACACACACACACACACACATACATACATACACACACATACGTATACACACACATACATACACACACATACATATACACATACACACATATACACATATACATATACACACACACACATACATACATACATACATACATACATACACACACACACATACATACAGACACACACACACATATGTAGTATTGTTGTAGTATGTAGTATTGTAGTATTGGTATTGTAGTATTGTTGTAGTATGTAGCATTGTAGTATTGGTATTGTAGTATTGTTGTAGTATGTAGTATTGTAGTATTGGTATTGTAGTATTGTTGTAGTATGTAGTTACATTTACATTTACATTTTTGGCATTTAGCAGACGCCTTATTCCAAAGCGACTTGCAATCAATACATTTGAATACTAAGCATGTGAATCAGCAGTCCACCATTCGTTGCAGGAAGAGTACTCTAGCTCGGGCCCGGGGCCACTGATAGAAGGAAAAACCTTCTCCCTATTATCGCCTTCTACTAAAACTTTTTTTTTTTTTTTTTATTACTGGAGAAACTGAGAAACAGTACAAGGGGGGCAATAGAAGTTCTTAGGGACACAGTAGAGGGGAAAGCGGGTGTCTTTAGGAGACGTAGTGGTGAGGGTCAGAAGATGTCTCAGAAGGAGCAGTTAAGATGTAACCTGAAGAGATGGGTCTTCAGTCTACGACGGAAGATGGGTAGTGACTCTGCCGTTCTGACAGCCGTGGGGAGCTCATTCCACCAGCGGGGAGCCAGTGTTGTGAAGAGACGTGATCGGGCAGCCCGACTGCTGTGTAGAGGAGGTGGGGCTAGTCGGCCAGCCGAGGTGGAGGAGCGGAGTGAGCGGGCAGGGGTTTGGGGGGTTACCATTTCCTTCAGGTAGGCAGGGGCTGTCCCTTTAGCTGCCTGGTATGCAAGCACCAGGGTCTTGAATCTGATGCGAGCTGCTATCGGGAGCCAGTGCAGAGTGCGAAGGAGAGGGGTGACATGCGAGTATTTGGGGAGGTTGAATACCAGCCGGGCAGCAGCATTCTGGATGAGCTGCAGAGGTCTAATGGCTGAAGCGGGGAGCCCAGCCAGGAGTGCATTGCAGTAATCCAGGCGGGAGATGACCAGTGCCTGGATCAAGAGTTGCGCTGCCTCTCTGGTGGTATTGGTAGTGTAGTATTGGTAGTGTAGTATCGTTGTAGTATGTAGTATTGTTTGAGTGTGTTGTGGTCTGGTAGTATGCTTATCAGGCGTGTCTGAGGTGCTGTGTTGTGTTATAAGTTGTGTTATATATATATACTGTATGTCTGTCCTGTGTTGTCCATGTTTTTTGCATTTGTTTTTGTATACACGTGAAAAAAGTATAAACGCACTTACTGTAATGCCGAAGCAAATTCCTATATGTGTATGCATAATGGCAATAAACGTTATCTGAATCTGAATCTGAATCTGAATCTATGTGTGTCCCCAGATCTGAGCAGCCCTCCGTCGGCCCCCAGCTCAGAGAAGCAGAGCCCCATGGCCCAGCAGAACAGCCCCCAAGGCCAGCCCAGCCCCATGGTGACCCAGCCCAGCCCCGCAGTCACCCAGCCCAGCCCCGCCGTCACCCAGCCCAGCCCCGTAGCCCACCAGAGCCCCGTCTCCCAACCCCTCGCCCCTCCTCCTGTGATCTACATGCACGACAGCAGGTAAGGCCGACAACCCCTTTACTCCCATCACCTCCACACTCCAGACCACTTTCACTTTCACTAATAATAATAATAATAATACATTTTATTTATAAAAGCACTTTACATCGGAAATCTCAGAGTGCTACAATTAAACACATTGGGCCCTATTATGCACTTCTTAACTTGCCGTCTTAAGTCTTAATTAAGACGCACCGCCAGGTTAAGACCTACCGCCACCCTTATTATGCGCTTCATACGCGCTACTGCTATTATGCAGGTGTCGATAGGCGCCCACACATAAGACGTAAAACTCCCGTGCATATATTACTCATTGTGGGAGTGTTCATATGTTAATGAAGTGCACTAGGCGCCCCTGCTATTATGCGATCTGACTTTGCTCCTAGCGCTAAGAAGTGGTTTGAAAAGTTCTTAAGTTTAGACTTCATGCACGTTTTGAAACACGAGTGCGCCTCCGCGGTTTGCGCATGCATGTGGGCACACATGAACACGCACGTGGCTCCACGGCAAGACGTCAATTACGGTCACAGTATAAATGCCACCACTGGCAAATGTTAAGCCAGAGAGAGAGAACAATGGAATATATCCTAGGAAGGAATTATGATAGACAAAGACGGCGCGCCGAGCGCATATACCGGCAACGACTTTGTTACCTCCTGGATTCGTGATCTAAGCGTTTTAGCGCTTTCAATTGGTGATCCAACTGTTAATAATGCTATAATATATTGCAATTACATTTATATTATAGCCTATTATTAAAATATGTATAATATAGCCTATATATATATTCTTTTATTCTGTTTACAGAGCAGCAATGCTTGTATGAGCTGCGCTTCACCCGTCAGGCAGTAACTGACATATGTCGTTTGGTCAGCAATGACCTCATGCACGAGCTTGTTACTTTCTTCTGCAGAGAAGCGCGCTGACCTCCTTCTTAGGACCTCCATAATAGCATAGCGCTAAAGACTCAACGCAGCCGGTTCTTAAAGGGAATGGCACCTGGCACGCTGATTGGGTTGATTGAGAAGACGCCCAAAACACACCCATGACTAATTTCTTTGCTTAGCGCCGGGTTTTAGGCGCCCACTACCGCACGCATAATAGCAAAGTGGCCTTGACCACGCCTCCACGTCTTAAGTTTAGATCTACCGCCTCGTCTTATTGCTTAAGACTTATGAAGTGCATAATAGGGCCCATTGTGTATAACCATTTAAGATGGTGTGTAAGTGTAGGTAGGTGGATGGTTTAGTTTGGTCTCGGGGGCTTTGAGGTTTTGTGCTGCCAGCTGGTGGCCATGCTGTGGTCACCAGAGCTCTCTGGTACTGCTGTGTCTTTTTATAGAGGTAGCCCTCTTATCTTGGGTAAAAGAACTGTTCCTTGGAGAATACAGGTGAGAGTGAGTCATACCCTCTCTTTTGTACTCTCTCCCTCTCTCCCACTCTCCCTTCTCTCTTCAGTTTGTTGTATAACATCACTTAACTCTTATGGCCTACTGAATTATTCACCTAAATAGTTTCTTTCTAGATGTGCAGTATGTTGAATATTTCATTTTTCTCCAGAGACACGTCGGGCCCCTAAAATGTACAGTGTCATTTGCCTTTTTTCCCTCTTGCATGTCTGAATCTCAGAATCTGTTAGTTCTCTCTTGGATATTTTCCCCCATTCTCCCCCTGAAGGCCCGGGGGGAGTGTCATCAACTTTTCATGTGGTCAGAAGATCATGTTTAAGTGATGTCATGTTCCGAGGCTTCTTCACTGTAACACAGAAGCGTGTTTGGGGAACTAAACCAGTTACTTGGCATAACAGTACAACACAGTGCACTTAGCCTGTCCTGAGTGGAAAGGTGTTCATATGGAATGTTTGATGGCTCAGTGATATAAAAGCTGTGTCATTCCCCCCACTCGACTTCCTCCTTTAATCTGATTGGCTGTGTTAGTTACAGGTCAGAGGTGAAAGCCAGGCAGGACGTGAAACCGGACATACGGCAGCCTCCGTTCACAGACTACCGGCAGCCCCCCGTGGACTACAGACACCCTCCCGTGGTGGACTACAGACAGCCGCCCACGTTGGACTACCGACACCCTCCGCTGATGGACTACAGACAGTTGTCTACTGACCCACGACAGTTCCCCATGCCGGATTACCGACAGCCACAGATCCAGCCACAGATTCAGCCTCAGGTTTTTATATGCTCATAAGATTCACTCCGACTCTTGATTGGGCCATTCTCAGCCCACAGACTGTACTGTAGGGCTTCCGGTCAAAAGTAGTGCATTCAGTGGCGGGCGGTGCATTTCACACCTAGGCCTTCAGTGATGTCCTACCTGAATTATTCCACCTCTTAATAGCATCATTATGACACACCATGTCTCTAGAAACTATACATTTAGACAGAAACGCAGTATAACCGGGCATTGCAATTGTTATTATAGCGGCACCTTGTCTGGGTGTAACGAAAGCGTCAGTTATTTCCCGAACTTTGCTTATCGGTCTGTCGATCTCGATAGGAGAACCGTATCGAGTCCATTCACTAAGGGAATCATTTAATACATATTTGTGGAAAAAATATATACAAATTAAATGTATATTCTGTTTAGTTTAGGCCAGCAGAGAAGGCCTTGCTGGCCCTGACAGCCCACCACTGATAGGGCTTACACACCGGCAGTTCCGAACGCCGGTTGGCGTTCGCGTGCCGAAACCTCCGAACGTTGCCGCTGTCTGGCGAACGATACACTGGTATGAACGCGGGCTCGTTCGTCAGACAGCGGCAACGTTCGGAGGTTTCGGCACGCGAACGCGAACCGGCGTTCGGAACTGCCGGTGTGAAAGAGGCCAGAGTGCACTCAGGCACCCGGGTGGCGTAGCTCACTAAGGCGCACGCCAAGTCATCGTAGGGTCCCTGGTTCGATTCCGTCCGTTCGACCTGCCCTGCATGTCCTCCCTCCTCTCTCTCACCCGTCCTTCCTGTCCATCTCTACTGTCTCTATCCTAATAAAGCAGAAATGCCCTAAAAATAATAATTTATTTAATTATTTATCAGGGTTTCCCACGGGTCCTTGAAACCCTTGAAAGTTTGTGAATTTGAGAAAAAGAAATCAAGGTCTTAAACGTTTTTGAAAATAGACATGGGTCATTGAAAGTGCTTGAATTCCCCTCTCTCTCTCTCTCTCTTTTTAATTGTTGTCTGTGAGCGGATAGTTCCTATTCTATAAATTCTCATATAAATCTGAGACAGATCAGGGTTCTAGCTATGCCGTGTTGGGTCCTTGAATTTGAGGGAATTGAGTCTTGAAAGTCCTTGAAAGGTGCTTGAAAGGTGCTTGAAAGGTGCTTGAATTTGATGTTTCAGAAGGTGTGGGAACCCTGATTAATTTACTGTACACTAACAGGACAGTGCCCTCTAGGTGCAGAAGAGATCTCTTATGACTGCACAAGAGATGTGACTTTGGAACACATCCGACCAACCAGAAGCCCCTGTCAAGCCAATCGTCCCATTGGTGGCCCATTTGGTGGCCTAAAATAGGCGGATTACATGTAAAAAAGGTGCCGTGAAACCATTATGTAAAATAACTAAGAAATACCACTAAATAAAAACGCAGAATCTCCACTTCTACCTCACGGTTTGGTTTCAAATCCAGACTTGTGTCGTGTAGAGACAAAAGAAGAAGGAACGCTTCGCTGTCCCGTCACTTATTCAGGGCCCTGTGTAAGAGGCAGACCATGTGACATCTGAGACCCCACCCAAATTTCAGGAACCTCCTTTCATGACCTTTCCTAGATATGTGCGTTCTACCACCCAGTATCAGTGTTTCCTCTACATGCATTTCATCGTGGCGGGCCGCCACGGTGGAATTTCCTCCGCCACCATTCAGATTTCTCAACAACAACAAAAAAAAAAGATTTAGGCCGCTTTTCAGACCTTCACAGCGCTAGACACACCCACAAGCGCGAAGCGACGCGCTTGCAAAACTGTTTTGTGATTGGTCGAATACATCTAGGCTGCGTCTAGTCTACAAACTACGATCCTCCACTCCTATCACCGTGGACACAGCAAGGAGCGAATTCCCGGGTAGAAATATTTCCTCTCCCCGCTGTCAGCGGTAAGCGGTACTTTCCTCCAGCAGCGGTAAATGAGGCACCCTTTGCGGCTTAATAACTTTGGTTCTCCGGGGGTTACGGTAAAAATTCCAACGTGTCCGGAAAGAGTCGTGGGAGACGATTTTTTTATTGACAACGGAATTACATGCTGGAAAAACATGCAGACACAGACAATAAGAGACACACGGGAGAAGTACAGGAAAACATTTTATTTTTTTGGGCCATCCTCGAGTTTTGGCTGAAATTACGTCGTTGTTTTGAGCGCGCGTGCGCGTTTCATGCGCGTGCACGCGAAAAAATCAGCGGTCAGCGCTACCCGCCACCATTGTAAAAATTCCTGGAGGAAACACTGCAGTATCCTTACATTTTCAAAATCACATCAGGATAAGCTAATATAAAGCTATTTTGCAGTTTTTTCTGTGTAGGAGCTAGGCTAATTTACAAGCGGCCAACTAGTGGTGGTTGTGTGTAAATAGCAGCTTCCCATTCTAAAGAAGGAATCTATAGAGACCCCGATGCGGCTCTTTTAGTAGGTAAAAACGCACGGCTGTTCTAGTTTAAACCTTGTCACTCTTATGGCGTGGTAATGCACCTGGCCGTCTTTCATGCTCTTGGTGTTCTCACCCTTGCTGTTTCCTGGCTGACTGGTGTGTGTGTGAATGTGTGTTCTCACCCTGGCTGTTTCGTGGTTGACTGGTGTGTGTGAATGTGTGGCGCAGGAGGTAGAGCTGCCGTCTAATGATCGCAAGGTTGGCAGATCGGCGGTTCGAGCCCCGGCTGGCCACATGTCGAAGTGTCCTTGGGCAAGACACTGAACCCCAAATTGCTCCCAGTGAGCGGGCCGGCGCCTTGCATGGTAGCTTGCCGCCATTGGTGTGTGATGTGAATTGGTGAATGAGAGGCCGTTGTGAAGTGCTTTGGATAAAGGCGCTATATAAGTGCAGTCCATTAAAAAAATGTGTGTTCTCCCTTCAGGACTTTGACTTCTTCACGGTGGAGTTGGAGAAGAGCATGAAAGGCTTTGGCTTCAGTATCCGGGGCGGGCGGGAGTACAAGATGGACCTGTTCGTGCTGCGACTGGCCGAGGACGGACCCGCCATCCGCAACGGGAGGATGAGGGTAGGCCTGCGTGCAGGGCCGTTTGGGAGATATGCAAGGCCCTGTGCGAAGTCAGATTTGCGAGGCCTTTTATAATGATGTAGGCTACTATTATAACCGCGCGACACCAGGCACGTGCCGTGAGCTTTTAGATTGGGTAAGCATAAGATATAGAAATACACATAATTACACATAATAATAATACACGCTATCAGTGAACGCAGTTTCAAGGAAATGCAATTTTGATGCCCTAGAACCCGCTAATAAACTGTAGTGTCACTTTGTGATCAGATTACCAAAAACAAAAAAAACTGTTGCCAGTTTCGACTATATCAGGGGTGCTCATTGTTCAATCTTTTTTGAACCAAGATCTTTTCAAGTAGCCAGCCTGCTGAAATCTACAAGTCCAGTTTCAACATCGCAAACGCACACACGCACAACACAGACACACACCGTTTCCATCCTCCATAGTAAACTCACAACACACTTTCTTTTCACACTTTGTCACACAGGCACTTGACATCACATCACAAACCCTCCCTCTCTATCTCTCTCAAACACT
>NC_137678.1:50497578-50500078 GCF_963989245.1 Nansenia antarctica | reverse complement strand
CTCAGTGACAGGCGACCCTGTGTTCAGCCCTGTACCGTGGTAAACGGGCAGGAGAAGGACATTTACATCGGTATTCAGGAGGGTCTCTTTAGGTCATGTTCTCACATGAAAGTCCAAATCGAGACCCGGAGCAAGTGGATGAGTTCGCAACATTGTTGCATAAATTACTTCTCTGATTTGCGTTCTCACAGCCCTTCATGTAAACGAAATAACGTACGCAATCGAAGCAACAGACGTGATAGTTGATTGGTCTAGAAAAATAGAAAATTGCCCGTTCGTCCCTCTCTTATCCAGATCAACACGCCTGCGCTGTTGTTTTCCTATGGACTGCCTTGGGCAGCGTTCTCACCAAAAGTGAAGCGAAGCAAAGTGATGGATGTGTCGTTTGTAACCGGAGCGAAACCACCCTTTTTTCAAGCGGAGCATCCGACGGGTATTTGCTGCGGGAGCAACTTCGAATGCGCGTTCTCACAGCTCCAAACAACGCAGAGCAAAGCAAACTTTATCCTAAACTCCGTTTCAAGTGAAGCAAATGTTCTAGTGAGAACACACCCATACATCGGTATTCAGGAGGGTCTCTTTAGTCTCAGGCCTCCCTGTGGGGTGGAAGTGCCTCCCATAATTCCATCCGAATGACATGAAATTGCTGCCGAAATTAATTACACCCGACGCCCATTCAGGAGCGGTAATGCTGATTAGTGCTTACAGTAACGGATAGAAGCTGAATGAGTTATAGATCCGTATTGATCCTGATGAATTGCCCCTCCACAATGAACGAGCCTTAGAATTAGTTCATTAATAATAAGGTAATTTGTGTGTGGCACATCTCAAAAGCTGCCGAGAAGTAATTGCCTCAGTCTCTCTGTGGTGTGCAGCAGGTGCAGTTTGTGCATTTGGGATTTGGTTGTTCAGGCGTTTACCACACACGCTCAGTGTGTTCTCCACTGGGAATAGATGCAGCATGTGTAAACAAATAGACACACACACACACACACACACACACACACATAACCACACACACATAACCACATTAACACACACACACACACACACACACACACACACACACACACACACTCACACACACACACAAACACACACACACACACATTACCACACACAAACACACACACATAAACCACACACACATACATTACCACACACACACACATAAACCACACACACACACACACACATACTGTACATTACCACACACACACACCTAACCCACAGCGTGTGTCCCCTCTCCCCCCCCCCAGGTTGGAGACCAGATCATCGAGATCAACGGGGAGACGACCAGGGACATGACTCACGCCCGCGCCATCGAGCTGATCAAGTCCGGAGGGCGACGGGTCCGTCTGCTCCTGAAGAGGGGTACAGGGCAGGTCCCCGAGTATGGTGGGTGTCATCTGAATCCACCTAACCCCTCCCCCCCCCCACACACACACACACTCTCTTTTCTCACTCAAATCACCACAACTCACTTAAATCAGTAACACTAATCTCTTAATGACCCTTTACAGTAGAGTCAGAGGCTCTGTCACGTCATGTGACATCCTGATCGAACTTCCAGTCTTTCCCTCTTGTAGACAGTGCTTATTTACCATATCTCTGGCATGGCTCTCTCTCTAAATGTTGTTATATCTTCATAATAACGCTCTTTCTCTAGAATTAATATCGATTCAACATTTCACACTCTTTTTAATAAACTGTTTCTCTGTGACTAACAGTAGTGTAAGTATCCATTGCCTCTGATCTAACCCTAATGACTGGTCTAGGATGTTACCTCCCCTCCTTTAGGAATGGTACCTTCCAGTCTCTCCATGTGCATGAAAAGTGACAAGCATGGCTCCCCCTATTTCTTCCTAATGGGCCACTCTAAAGACACGGTTTGTGAAGATCCGCATGCGTTTCTATACCACTCTAATTCTACATGTGTTCTGGGCTGGGTTGTGGGGTGTGGTGTGGTGTGGTGTGGTGTGGTGTGGTGTGGTGTGGTGTGGTGTGGTTTGGTTTGGTGTGTGTCGTAGTTTTGTGTGCGTGTGTGTGTGTGTGTGTGCCGTGCGGCGAAGCTGTGACTGTCTGGTCAGAACACACCGGCTCCCTTCCTTCCAATCCGATCGCCGTGACATCACAACACCCGTGACATCACAACACCCGTGACATCACAACACCCGTGACATCACAACACCCGACACGGAACCCGTGACACACAATCGGACGTTCCTCCCGGTAGAGAGGTGGACCTGACGTTGACAGTCACTTACAGACACACACGCAATATAAATCGACTTAACACTTAATCAGCCATGAGGGGTCATTTGTCCCCTGTGAGTAAAAAAAAAAAGTTCCATCTTTGCACTTCTACTAGATATGTGCGTCCTACCACCCAGTAGCCTTACATTTCCAAAATCACCTCAGGATAAGCTAATATAAAGCTATTTTGCCGTTTTTCTGTGTAGAAAGCAGGCTAATTAATTTACAAGTGGCCAACTAGTGG
>NC_137678.1:50450078-50492578 GCF_963989245.1 Nansenia antarctica | reverse complement strand
TGACACTGCAGTTTTCTTTTTTTTATACAACGGAGTTCTATTTTATGAAAAAGGAATGTTGTTGAGGAGGGTTTGCCTGTTTTTGTGTATTTGAATAGAGAGTATGAAGAACTACAACAAGAGTGTTACGCATCAATGGAACTTTGCCTTAAACAAGATTGTATGGGACCTGAAGCTATCTCGAAATAATCTATCAAATGATATAGAAATAGATATATTATATTGAGTATGAATAGTAGTGGTGGTGGGGGTAGTGGTGGTCTAGTGGATAGTGAGTTGGACTTGTGATCAGAAGGTTGTGAGTTCAAATCCCGCCTGAAACCACACCACTACTAGTGTGCCCTTGAGTAAGGCACTTAGCCCTCAGTTACTCCAGGGGGAATGTCCCTGTAATTTGTAATTGTAAGTCGCTTTGGTTTAAAAGCGTCTGCTAAATGTCAAAATTAAAATTATAATTATGAATGTGGGACATATGTAAATATGATCATCTCTGAGCATACCTAGTGACGCGAGACGGCGTCGGAGCTGGATGAGCAAAGGAACACAACACGGTATCCAACTCTCCCCATTTCTCCCCTCCTCGGTCCAGCGCGGTACTGTGTCTCTGCTCTGTGTGGACTGGACCTGCTCTAGGAGACTGCAGTGGACTGCACGGTCTATTTGTGCTTGATACATCAAATGTTCAATGGCTGTGTCACTGACTCCCATTTTCCCCCTCACTGTGCTTCGCAAACAAAGCAGTTTGTGAAGGTTTTTGTCTGGTGGACTGAAGAAGAGGAGCAAAGGCTCATGGGATATCGGGGGCAGAGTGCCTTACGATCAGAGACCGACACACAGCTCTGATACGGGGTCAGAGGGCAGAGGGCAGAGGGCAGTCTTCAGAGGGTTCAATTCGGTTGTTAAGTCTGACGTCACGCGTGACGATTAGCAATTTCCGGGTCCAAATAAAAAATTCCCTGCACCAGAGTACCAGTGTACTAAAGCGGTAGAATGACAGTTCAATCGGTTTTTTAGACTTGGATCTATTCATACAACAAGGGACACAGCACGGCGGCATTTCAAAGAGAGCGCCTCAGCCAACGTTGGACCCGGAAACACGTCACGACTTAACAACCGAATACGGGGCCTGCTATGGAGTCTTATGTCAGAATCAGAATCAGAATCAGAATCAGAATCAGAAGTCTTTATTGCCATGACATGTAAACATGTTAGGAATTTGGTTTGGGACAATGGAGCACGGTTTACAGCAGGACAGGTGCAAGACAGGACAAGACAGTGCAAACCAACATCAAAGTGCAAGAGCCATAATTAATATAAATATAAAGGGCAGAGATCAAGTGTTCAAGTGTTCATGTCCAGACAGTCCAAAGCTCTCTGGGTGGGGGTGGAGGGAGGGTAGATAGATAGGGGTCAGGTCAGGGGGGGGGGGGGGGCAGCGGCATTTAGGAGCCGGATGGCTGTGGGGAAAAAGCTGTGTGTATGTCGGGCCTTCACAGTTTTTAGGGACCGCACCCTCCTGCCTGAGGGGAGCGGGGCGAAGAGACCGTGTCCTGGGTGTGCTGGGTCAGCCATGATCTTCCTGGCCCTCCCCAAAGCCCTACTTTTAAACAGGGCCTCAAGGGGGGGCAAAGGGCAGCCAATCACCCTCTCCGCCGAGCGTATCACCCGCTGCAGCTTGGCCTTATCCTTGGCCGCTGCAGCAGGGAACCAGATGATGATGGCGGAGGTGACGATGGACTCAATGATGGCCGTGTAGAAGTTCACCAGCGTGGTCTTTGGAAGGTGGAATTTCCTGAGCTGCCTCAGGAAAAACAGTCTCTTCTGGGCCTTTTTTGTGAGGGCGTCGATGTTGGGCCCCCACTTCAAGTCCCGAGAGACTGTCACCCCAAGGAAGCGGCATGACTCCACGGTGGTGACTGGAGTGCCTCCCAGTATGATTGGAGAGGGAGGGGGTGGGTTCCTCCTGAAGTCCACTATTAGCTCCACTGTCTTAAGAGCATTCAGCTCTAGGTTGTTCCGGGTGCACCAGGAGACCACCAAGTCAATGTCCCAATAGTCAAATCCATTGGGGGCAAGATGGACGTTCATGTTTTTGAACAGCACTGTATCTCTGATAGCAGAAATGAGTACTCCAGTTCCAGCCCCTGCTGATTGGTGGCACATGTGATTGAACGTCTATCGAATGCTATTCGATCGAACGTCTTTGACTTGTGCCATGGTGTTAGAACAGTGTTTATAACTGACGTCGTAATGAGGTCTGATATTCAATCTTTCGGCAGTATTTCTCCGATGGTACTACGGTAAAGCTGCACAGAATGGGGCTCTACGGTAAGTTTGTTGCAGAAGGCTTCATTAGTAGTACTGGTGAGGAGGTCATTAGAGAGAGGAACGGTTTCCATTTATCAGAATCTCATTGATCGAATATTTGTCTAATAGTCTGTGACTTTACTTAATGCACTCAATTTATAGACGAGATGAGATGAGAGCTAGCTACTTCTTATCTCCCAAAGACACATGTGCATACATTACATCTGACACGTCCGTCTGGAAACTCATTTTCAAAATGTGTTTTGGCTTCGTCTAAAGTGATTCTGTCCCCACGGTTAATTACATCAATTTATCTACGCCACTTTCCCAGGCTGCGTCTCAATTAACTTTTAACTCTGACGGTCGACTTCCATCAAGGCAGCGTCTGCGTTCCCCATTGTCAACGCACTCGTCCCCCCCTTCGAGTCTTGTCACCATGGTATCTGAGGCCAAGGCTAATTGATCTGTCGTCTCTCTGATAACCAATGTACATGTAGACAATGAGAGATGACAATGATCTGGCCGTTGCATTGTGAGATACACAAATCATCTTTGGTGATAAAAGAAAAGTAAATTGAGGAGCAATCTGAACCATTTCACATGTTTGAGTGTTAATTTTCCCCCTACACAGAGCTAACAATCAGAGACAGAGAATGACATTGGCAGAACAAAGCCCAATGCCCCTCAGGTTGAGGAAATGCACAGTCTGTCAGAATAGGAGTCTGGGAGGGGGGGGGGGGGTCATTCTGTGAGCCATTGTCAATTGTCATCCTTAATTACAAGAGGTAGAGCAAGAAAAAAAGAAAAAAAAAGATTTTAAAAGCACAATCTCTGGCATTGAGGATTGGCGTACAAATTGTTAGGGAACTGAGACCAGACTGTGTAGCATTGCCTTCTGTGGCGGAGCCGCCGTGCCCTGACCGTAGGCAACGATCCTCCTCACTCATCTCCCTCTCTCATGACTTGTATGTAACATAGAGACGGAGAGAGGGGTGTGTCCTCTGGTCTTCTTTGCACACTTCACTGCTGTTCTTTGTAGGGGTGGGCATCGACGATCGATAATTGATCGATAAGGATCTTGGTCGATCACAAAATAAAACATTTGGTCGAAGATCCTTATCGATCAATTATCGATCAATTATCGATCGTCGATGCCCACCCCTAGTTTGTCTGAGTTGTCTGCTTCTGGCCAACTGTAAGTACTTTTCTATGGAAATCAAAAAGAGATAGATATCTATCTAAAAAAAAATCTAAAACAATGAGTGTGTTGAAAATGGCACGTAAACATGACCCCCCTCCCATGCAGCTCGGTACCACTGTGTAGTGTTAGCGGTGTTATTGACCTTGTACAGCTGTATCTCTATACAAATGACTCAATGTATTATTGATAGTCACAAAGACTGTAAGTGAGCAACTATTTTTATGAAATGCAACACTATGGATATATTAACTTTTGCAGAAATCTTGTTTACTGTATATTATTCTGAAATGCTGTCAAAATAAAATCTTGACACGGTGTAAAAACATTCATTCAAGCTGTCATCTGTTTGTGTGTCACTGTGTTCAGCACCTTATGGCAGGTGATACTATCACTATTGTAACATACTGTGTGTTGTCTCACTACACGTACACCACACTAACACACTGATGTGATTCGCTTTCTGTATCCGTCGTGTCCCAACGGAGTTGCCGTAGGTCGCGTCCAGCAACCAGAAATAAACTACATGTCTTACAGTTAAGTCGTGTCCCTGTCTGTCAAGTACATTACATGGTGTCAGAAGCGAAAAATAAGAGAAAATGGCATACTCGCATTTTGAACACCCCAAGATCAAACTGGATGAAGATGCAAAGGGTGTGGTCCACGGTGTCCGTCGACAGCCAGCTGCGCTCAGAGAAAAGATAGTAGAAAAGCTACATGAGATGGAGAAAGATGGCTTCATCGCCAAAGTTGAACAGCCCACAGAATGGGTTAGCTCTATGGTAGCCGTAGTCCGTAATGGCAAGATAAGAATCTGCATAGATCCAAGTGATTTAAATGTGGTCATAAAAAGGGAACACCACCCAATGCGCACCGTAGAGGAGGTAGTTTCAAGAATACCTAATGCTAAAGTATTCTCAGTGTTAGATGCTAAATCAGGATTTTTGCAGATAGAACTGGATGAAGCCTCATCCTTTCTAACAACCTTTAACACTGATAGGAAGGTTTAGATGGCTGAGACTCCCATTTGGAATAAAATGCGCCCCAGAAATCTTCCAGCGCATCATGGATGAGATGCTCGAGGGCATAGCTGGAGCAATAAGTGTCATGGATGATATCCTAATAGCAGCCCCCACAGTCCAGGAGCACGATGCAATCCTCCGCAGAGTGGCTGAAAGAGCTACAAGCTACAATCTGAGACTCAACTTCCACAAATGTCACATCCGACAAGCATCAGTGCCGTATGTGGGACATCTGATAACAGCTGCTGGTCTACAGCCAGACCCCGCAAAAGTGGAAGCGGTTCGGTACATGACGCCACCGACAGACAAAGAAGGTGTCAAACGCTTTGTGGGCTTTGTGACATATTTGTCAAAGTTCATACCAAACCTCAGTGAAGTGGATGCCCCGCTGCGTCAGCTTCTCAAAAACGACGTGGAGTTTGCATGGCAGCCAGCTCAGCAGCAAGCCTTTGAAAGGCTCAGGGAGTTGTGCACGCATCCTCCAGTGCTGAAGTTTTTTGATCCTGCTAAGCCTGTCGAGATACACAGTGATGCAAGCAGCAGTGGATTAGGAGCTGTCCTGCTCCAGGACGGTCATCCAATAGCATTCTCCTCGAGGTCACTGACTGACACAGAGACGCGTTATGCGCAAATCGAAAAGGAGATGCTCTCCATTGTGCACGCATGCATCAAGTTTCACAACTACATATTTGGAACACATGTCACAGTGTACAATGACCACAAGCCACTCGAAGATATCTTTAAAAAATCACTGCTGGCCACTCCCATGTGCATCCAGAGGATGCGTCTGTCGCTGCAGTGGTACGACTTGACAATCAAGTACAGAAGAGGAAAAGACATGGAGCTGCCCGACACACTATCCAGAGCACAGCTCCCAGAGAACACACCAGAGCTAAGCGGACTAGAGTGTGTCTCCATGCTCAACTATGTTGCAGTAAGTGACCAGAAGTACACAGAGCTGAAAGACAGCACAAGAGAAGAACTAATCTGTCTCCAGCAAACAATTCACCACGGCTGGCCTGAACACAGACGGGAAGTGCCCATTCATGTTCAGCCATATTGGGACTCAAGAAGTCAGCTAGTGTTGTCTGATGGAATCATCTATAAAGGACTGCGTATAGTACTGCCCCCCACCATGCGTGAGCACATGCTAAAGCTCATACACCAGTCTCACCTAGGCATGGTGAAAAGCAAACAGCGGGCACGTGAAGTGCTATACTGGCCAGGCATGAGTGCAGAAATTGAAGAAATGGTCAGAAACTGTAACAAGTGTGCAGACTTTGAAGTAGATGTACTGAAAGACATGCGAAGCCGCACCGCCATAGAGACTCTGAAAGCTCAGTTCTGCAGACATGGCATTCCCGCCACTCTTCGCACAGACAACGGTCCACAATACTCCTCAGAGGAATTTAAGGACTTCTGCAAGAGCAATGGAATATCACACAAAACATCTTCACCACACACGCCGCACTCCAATGGGGAAGCAGAGCGTGCAGTGCAAACTGTGAAGAGGCTTTGGTGCAAGGCGCCAGACAAACACCTTGCGCTGATGGACTACAGGACGACTCCACTAGAGAAAGTAGGATTGTCGCCAGCTCAGCTACTCATGGGCAGGAGGCCACGTGATAAACTGCCTACTGCTCGTGAGCTACTTGCACCAAGAGGATATGACCCCCACAAAGTCAAGCGTCTGCTGGACACGAGCAAAGACCTCTGCCAGCCCCGTCTCACCGGCAGAGGGGGGGGTCTCGCGATAATCCACCGCGAGTCCTGGAAGGTCTCTCCTGTCACTCTGCCAGTGTCTCATTCTTTTGAGTCTGTGGCTCTACAACTAAATGGACCTACCCCAACTGTTTTAGTTAATATCTACCGCCCACCCAAACCAAACAAGGATTTCTTTGATGAATTCAACACATTTCTCACCCACATCTGTTCACTCTCATCCAACATAATTCTGTTAGGTGATTTAAATATTCACATGGATAATAGTAATCATGCTCTCACTAAGGACTTCATCTCTTGCCTGGACAGTTTTGGTCTCCAACAATATATTGATTTCCCTACCCATTCTAAAGGTCATATTTTGGACTTGGTCTGTTGCTCAGGTGTCACTCCCCTCAACTGTTCTGCTGTTGACCTCCCCATCTCTGACCACATGCTTGTTTCATTTAACTTAAGTTTGTCTCTATCCAAAACCAAACAGTCACGTACTATGTCCTTCCGCAACATCAGACATTTAGCAGATCTCATAAAAGGCATCAACACTTTCCCCATCATCACCCCCCCATGCACCCCTGATCAGCTCGTCTCTCATTACAATGATGGACTCCAAACTCTGCTGGACTCACTCGCCCCCCTCAAAACCCGGACTGTCTCATTCCCCCATTCTGCCCCCTGGTTTTCCCCTCACCTACGTCTGCTGAAAGCCAAAGGACGTCAGCTGGAGCGGCTTTCAAGAAAAACCGGTCTCACTGTTCACAAACAGATGCACCATGCCCACATCCTCCTTTACAAAGACGCCCTCTCCTCAGCCAAATCTCAATATCTTACAGACAAAATCACTGCTGGTGCTGGGAACACCAGGGCCCTGTTCTCAGTGGTCAACAACTCACTCCGCCCCCCCGACTCCCTTCCCCCACACTTCTACTCCACTGACCACTGTAACTCCCTGATGTCATTTTTCAACTCAAAAATAGCCAACATCCACCAGCAACTGACCCCTCTTATGTCCAGTTGTCCATCTCCCCTATCTCCCCATCCCCCCCTCTCTGTACCTCTCTCCTGCTTCCATCTCCCCTCTGCTGCCGATTTATCTAAACTCATCCGGAAATCCAAGCCATCCACCTGCCAACTTGACCCCCTGCCCTCCTCCCTGGTCATAGCCTCCCTCCCCTCTCTCCTGCCCCTGATAACTACAATCATCCATTCCTCCCTCACCTCTGGTTCTGTCCCATCATCTCTCAAATCCGCAGCTGTAACACCAATTCTGAAGAAACCTGGTTCAGACCCCAACATCTTCAATAACCTCCGTCCCATCTCCAACCTGCCATTTCTTTCAAAAATCTTGGAAAAAGTGGTGGCTTTACAGATTCATACTCATCTCTCTAACAATAACCTCTACGAACAGTTCCAGTCTGGCTTCCGCCCCCTTCATAGCACAGAAACAGCCCTCCTCAAAATCACAAATGACCTCCTGATGGCAGCTGACTCCGGACTCTTATCCATCCTCATCCTACTCGATCTGAGCGCCGCTTTCGATACTATATCGCACTCCACCCTCCTTAACCGTTTAGCCTCCATTGGTATATCTGACACCCCTCTACACTGGTTCCATTCCTATCTCTCTGGCCGCACTCAGTTTATACAGTTAAAATCATTCACATCCCATCCGGCCCCCCTCTCCTCTGGTGTTCCCCAGGGCTCTGTCCTTGGCCCTATCCTCTTCATCATCTACCTCCTCCCACTTGGTCTGATTTTCCGTAAATACAACATCCATTTCCACTGTTATGCGGACGACACCCAGCTCTACGTTTCCTCCAAACCCACTTCCACCCTCCCTCCCTCCTCCCTCTGTGCCTGTCTACATGAACTTAAATCCTGGTTCACTTCAAATCTCCTCAAACTAAACAGTAATAAAACAGAGGTAATTCTCATTGGCTCCAAATCCACACTCACCAAGCACCCCAGTTTCACCCTCAACATAGACAACTCCTTGGTTTCCCCCTCCCCCCAGGTTAAGAGTCTGGGTGTCGTCCTCGACAGCACCCTTTCATTCCACTCCCACGTCAACAACACCATCCGGTCTGCTTACTTCCATCTTCGTAATATCAACCGCCTCCGCCCTTCACTCACTCCCAACAGCGCCGCAATCCTGGTCCACTCCCTCGTCACTTCCCGCCTAGATTACTATAACTCCCTTCTCTTTGGTCTCCCCCACAAACTGCTCCACAAGATCCAACTGGTCCAGAACGCTGCTGCCCGTATTGTCACCAGAACCCCTGTCATCAGTCACATCACCCCCATTCTACACCAACTCCACTGGCTCCCCATCAAACACCGCATCGACTACAAAATCCTTCTCCATACTTTCAAGGCCATCCATAACCTCGCCCCTCCATACCTGTCCGACCTCCTCCACATCAACATTCCCACCCGGTCCCTCAGGTCTGCCTCCTCCATCAACCTGACCGTCCCCCCAGCCCGTCTGTCCACCATGGGGTTTAGAGCCTTCAGCCGCTCCGCCCCTCGCCTCTGGAACTCCCTCCCCCCCGACATCAGGAACATTGACTCTATCATCTCATTCAAAACCCACCTCAAAACCCACCTGTTTACGCAGGCATACCCGTGTTGATTTACTTTTCCCGTGCTGCTATGTATCCCGTGCACAATGTATTTTGTGTTTTGAATTTTGTGGCTGTTTTTAGATTTGTTGTTGTACAGCGACCTTGAGTGCCATGAAAGGCGCCATATAAATAAAATGTATTATTATTATTATTATTATTAAAAGTTCTACTACGACCAAAAGAGAGCAGGCAATTCTCGTGTTGCTCTTCAGCCTGGAGATGAGGTTAGGATGCAGCCGCATCCTGGCAACGACAAGTGGTCCCCTGGAGTAATAGTGAAACCCCACAGTGCTCCGCGCTCCTATGTTGTGGACTGTGGAGATAGAGAGTACCGCCGCAACAGTCAACATCTTCGCGTGAGCACTCCAGCCGCTAACCATCCTCGCCGCTGGGTACTGGAAGAACCGTGGACTGAAACATTAGCCCCACCCGCCGAGGAGTCACAACCTCCAGCTCTTCCTGGAATACCCCACTCCCCACCCAAACCGCCTCCGAGCCCCACTTGAGCCCAGCCACCTGGACTGAATGTTACTAGGCGGGGCCGAGTTGTTAAACCTCCAGATAGACTCAATCTTTAAGTGATTTATGCCATGGACTGAATCTATAAGTGACTGTTCTGTTTGCACTTAAGTACACTCATTTTCAGGTTATTGCCAAAGTCATTAGCTAAAGTAAAGTTCTCACAATGACTGTTTTTCGTTAATTATTATAGTCATTATAGTACTGCAGTTGGATAGTCTTTTTTCTAATTAAAGTCTAATTATCTAGTTAGTGTAAAATAATTGTAAAAGTTTGGAGTGGAAATTCATACATGTTATTGTGTGTTGTTGTTGCTAAAAGAAGGGAGATGTAACATACTGTGTGTTGTCTCACTACACCACACTAACACACTGATGTGATTCGCTTTCTGTATCCGTCGTGTCCCAACGGAGTTGCCGTAGGTCGCGTCCAGCAACCAGAAATAAACTACATGTCTTACAGTTAAGTCGTGTCCGTGTCTGTCAAGTACATTACAACTATCACGGTGAGAGGCACCAAGAGGCCAACAGTAAGGTCAACAGTTCGCGTCATTCTCCAAAATATTCTGCTTGTGTTTCACCCTATGACCACATGGGGGCAGTGCTGTGTAGGAAAAGATTAAACTGACTTTTATGTAGAGCGTTGTATTGTTGTGTTTATACTGTATTATGAACAATTCATCAACAAAAACAAAAACGGATAAAGGCTTCAATCACAAATCAAACATTTAATTTTTCTATAAAAAGAAGAAGAAGAAAACGTCCATGGTTTGTGAACATTGCACCTTCTCATTGTTTCCACTAGGGGGCGAGGTAGACTTATTTTGTGCACTTGTTTCATTCATAACATTTGTTTTTCTTACCCAAATTCATGGAGATCATGACATCATTATTTCGGCTGGCACTTCAACTCAATTCATTTGAGCTTGAAAAGCTTTTAGCTTTAAACAATGTGCATTTAAGGTTACAAAATATCTCTTTCTTATTCGAGTTCAATCAATCCAAACTATTCCACTATTCAATCAACTCTCCCACGCCACGTGTGTGCCAGCCAGCCTCCATCAGGCCTAATGCCTTCACGATATCTCAGCCAGTGGAGGCTGGTGGAGGTTCATTGTAACGCATAGAGGCTCATTGTAACGCATAGAACGGAATAATACCCCCGATTTCTACCCCCACCAGCCTCGTCTGACAAAGAGTGGTTAAACAGAATGGAATGCTGTTATTCTGATGACCATCGCTAAATAAGCTCCATCTTCAGAAACTTGGAAGAAAAACAAAGTCTGTCAGCCCTAATGTTAGCCAAACAATGCTGATCAAACCTTGAAGTTCTATCTTATCATTCTCCCAAAAATTGTTTTGTAATTGATATTGCTCTCCCATTTCTTATTAAATATCTCTTGACCTTGAGGTTATGGTCAGAGCTTTCTCTCTAGTCTATGACGTCTGGGGTTTCTCCTCTAATCGTCGGTTTGAATTAAGGACACAGATTAGACACCACTGGACATTCCTAATATACGTTGAATACAATTATTATTTTAAAAATCCAGTTTAAAGGAATTTTCAGAAAAGTAGTTCTGGGAAATCTGTGTAGTTCCTGGTTGCTATATACCAGTAACTGCATGTGGTGATCTACTGTAATGTCGGTCTGATTTGAGAAGCATATACAGCCTCAGTATATGTACCACTCACTCCTTGAATACTGGCTGGGCTTAACATAGGCCCTAATATACGTAACTCATGCTTAACTTATGCTCATATTATTAGAGTTACACGTCACTCAAAACCAGACATGTGAGCCAGGCATTGCCCTTACAGGCTTCAGTCCATTGTGAAGTGAAATGAAGTATGTGCATACAAGAGAGGCCTGTGCGTCAAAGCGACTGAGAGATGAGATAACAGCTATGGCCTGGAGAGATAGCAGCGCAACAGGACTCAAACCAACCCTCTCGCAGAGGCGGGGCGGGCGGCTGTCGCACTCTCCTCAGGAGGATATCAATCCTGGACCGTACGAGTGTTTCCGCTGGGAGAAAGACAAGCACATTATGTTTCCCCTAGTCATTAGCCAGCTCTTCTATGTGAAAAAGAAGCCCCTTAGCCTCGAATGGAGTGGTTCAATTAACGAACGTTGATGAGGCGCTCGACCACCTGCTGGCCGAATGCCACCACCGCCTCTACGAGGATTTAGCCAGTGGCGGCTGGCCAATAGAGGGCGCTGGGGCGCCGCCCCCACCTTCACTTCCTAGTTGCGACTTGTAAAAGTTTTTTTTAAATAAACATTGTTTATTCACAAAATGCGGCTGATATTCTGTCGGCGCCTATCAGCATTCATTAAAAATCCTCCAATACAATAAACATTGTATCTGTGTGTGTGTAAAATTCACTGTTAAAATGCATAGGGGAGGAGTCGGGGCGCCGGCCGAATGCAAGTCTATGGCAGGCCAAATACTTTTGGCTTACACGTGAGCTGTAGCAGCGCTCCAATTGGCTGTCTCCTATTTCCCGGCCGGGGCGCAAAAAATGCGCCCCGGAGAGCAAATATTGATGCTAGATTACATCATATCCGGATGGAGGGGGAGGGATCTCCGCCATAGCCAATTGATCGTCCAGATGGAGGAGGGGGAGGCAACTCCCCATAGCCAATTGTAGACCTCATTACTGTGACGCTCCGTGCACACCGCGGACCGTGACCCACCGTTCTGGCGCAACCTGGTGGGATGGACTTGACGTACTTCAACGTGCGATGCAGATGCAAAGCTCTACTCGTGTTGCTAGCGAAGTTTCCCACAGAAGTGGGGGAAAAAACGTCAGATTAGATATATAAACGGGTTATTTTGATAAACTGGACACATTTTGTGAATATATATGGTTACTTTCTCGCCTGAAAACATTAAAAAAATAAAAAAAACTTCATAAAATGACATATTAACACTTGTAGAGCCAAATTACAGATTTTCGCTAATGGCGGAATTTTGTGGCCTCCCTTGATGGAGTGTTGAAAGAACACCTTGAGAATGCCACTGTATTCAAGGGAACTTCAAAAATTGTCCAGAACGAGCTACTGCAATGTATGCTGTTTGTTGTGAAGGAACACATCATCAAAGAAGCCCAGAGCAGTGATTTTTTAGCAATCCAGGCAGATGAGACAATGGATATTGCCACAAATAACCAACTTGTGCTTGTGCTGCGCTACATTGATGACAAACACAATGTGCAAGAAAGATTTCTTGAGTTCATCCCTTTGCAGTTAGCTACAGCCGAGTCCATTGCCACAGCACTAAAAGAACGTCTTGCTGCCATCCTCCCTGATGCTCAGAAAGGGAAGCTTATCTGCCAGGCGTATGATGGAGCCAGCGTGATGAGGGGTGCCAATTCAGGTGTTCAGAGGAGAATACAAGATGTGTACCCAAATGCTCACTACATCCACTGCTATGCACATCAGCTCAACCTGATAATGCAACAGGCCACCTCTAGCATATCCAGAGTGAGAATTTTCTTTTCTGACCTCAGTGGATTTGCCAGTTTTCACCCAAGAGGACAGCTGTTCTTGATGAAGTAGTGGCCCATCGACTGCCAACATCCAGCAACGTCAGATGGAACTTTCACAGCCGTTCCATCAATACGGTGTTTGAGCACAGAGAGGACCTCATTCGCTGTTTTGAACGCATACGAGACTCAGATAACTTTGACCCCAACACCGTCAGAGAAGCAGGAGCCTTCGCTATGCTACTGGAGAATCAGGATTTTAAGTTCTTTCTGGAACTTTTTCACCACATCATGCCACATGTGGACTTCCTCTATGCCAAGCTGCAGAAGAAGAAGATAGATTCAGTCCATATCCAGCAGTGCATCCAGCAGTTCCAGCAGGACATACAAAAGATCAGGTATGGGTATTCCTAATATGATTATTTTTATTATGATTATTATTAACGTGTGTGTGCATTTTGTTGTCTCAGTACCTGTACTCTGTGCAATGACAAAGTTGAATCTAATCTATTATTATTATTCACTTTCTGTCTTATCTCTGTTTTATTCTTATTTTTAATTCTTTGTCCTCGCAGAAATTCTCTCCATGCCATGGTTGAGCAAAGCAGCGCTGGGTCTCAGCCAACAAAGAGACGTCGGGCACTCAGTCTAGAGGACCATGAAAGGATTGCAGCAGAGGTGAGTTGATGTTGTAGAATCAGTCACAGTCCATGTTACACCGGAGGCCTTCGTTTAAATAAAATGAAGGCACATAATTTTGAGAAATGTGACTAATAATTTTGATCCTGAGGCATCATTTACAATAAGGAGCTATTAAAAACAGAAAAGTACTATATTTGACATTTTGGAGAGGGAACTGTGCTCAGTATAGTTTTAACATTAAAGGTCCCATATATTATTTTATATATTAATTCCCTTCCTGGTCATTGCTATGTTGCAAATACCCTGCGTTATTAAAATATGGAGAAATATGAATTAGGAAATTATGGAAATACTGTAATAGGTACAGATTTCTGATTTTCACAGTGTTGGCATAAGCCCTCTGAGTACAACTGTTTTCAAAGGATATGGGACCTTTAACCTTTCAACGCTAGAATGCTAGAACTCCCAAAACACTAGCATGAAAAAAGAACAGGGTACATATTATTATTTATAATTTTTAAATTCTTCTTCTCTCTGTAGGTCTGTGATACCATACTTGGACACGCCAAGGAGCGCTTCTCCTTCACAAACCACCTGGTCAGTGCCACCTTGCTGCAGGGGGACAGGTTTGAAGAGTACAAGGGGGCCTTTCCGGAGGATGCACTGAACAGCACCTTGAAGGCCTACCCAATGCTCAGTGGAAGCCAGCTGAAGACCGAGCTCAATCTCCTCTACAGCAAGGAGGAGTTCAGAGCCTGTCGTGGTGCTGTGGACCTCTTCCAGCTTTTTATGGAGAACAATCTTGGAGAAGTGTTTTCAGAGACTGTCACTCTCCTAAAGATCCTCATAACCACACCCATGACCACGGCGGAGGCAGAGAGGTGCTTCTCGACCTTGAAAAGGATCAAAACCTTTCTCCGGAACACCATGACAGAGGACAGGCTGAATGCATTGGCCATGATGTCAATGGAGAAGACACTGGTGATTGAAATGACAGACTTTAACCAGAAAGTCATTGAGAGATTTGCAGGCCTGAAGGAACGAAGGGCAAAATTCATGTTCAAGTAGTGTAACTGGGGAGGGACACAGGGTTTGAAAGTAACAAAGAACACATTTATTATCACAATTGCATTGTGTTCCATGTCTTTCTCCATTGAATAAATAATGCCTAGTTGAATGGCTAAACAAGACAACTGTCTGGACAGTACAATCCATTTGAGCTGCTAGAATTATTCACCTTACCGCTGCACAGATAGACAAAGGGTTTAAGTCCATTCTGTTAACATTAGGTCTACTCTGCTAACAAAGACTATTCCAGTTGATTTGTCAGTTGTTGTACATTATATTTTTGTTGTGTTTGCAGTTTGCCCTTTAATACAAGTTATATATATATATATTCTCATGCTAAAATCCAGATTTTAAAGTTGATATTCTTCCCCGTGGAGTATGCCCCCATAACCTGTGCCCCACCCAACATTTTTATCACCAGCCGCCACTGGATTTAGCAGTCACGCTACCCGGTCACGGCTTTTCACCGTCTTGGCACCCCGCTGGTGGAAATGAGCTTCCCACTGCTGTCAGGACTGCAGAGTCACTCCCTGTCCCATCTCTTCAGGCTACACTTTAATTGTCCCACCTGAAACCTCCCTGTCCCCTCTACCCCCCTGTAGATTTTCTCTACTAATAAAAAGAATAACCTCTAGCATTTTGACTGTCTCCCCCCCGAGCATAGATTACTTTGTCTTATGATGGCTGATGGACAGATTATTCATGAGGCAAGCAAACGAGAGACGTTTTATCTGGGGGGGGACATAATAATAAAAAATCTTGGTTAGGGCCACAAAAGTCCTAGGGCCGGGTCTGTCTGAAAAGTCAGGCTGCTGGAGTTTGTGTTCTGGAGGACAAATGAACTCTCATTCTCTCATTCTTTCTTTATCAGTTCATCTCTCAACGGATCCCCCTCTTGTTCCAGTCATGAGGAGTCTGGCACATAGACACACTAAAGCCCTAAGCCTCCTCCTCCTTGGCTGACGCGCCTCTCCGCTGTGACCAGAGCAGCACCAACCTGTTTGTACAGAATGCTCCAAGAAGAAAACAACAACATAGCTTGATGAGGTACAGGCGGAAACAGGTGAAACTTCAAAGTCAGAAAGAGAACCTGCACAGTCTTGCTCCGATGCTAATTATTTAACCGACGGTTTAATCTGGATCAGAATCATCCCGATTCAACGCAAATACAACACAAAATTTATGGACAGTGTGTACGCCGATAATATGCAAGGAATTTTTCCTGGATACATGGTGTACAGGTTTTTGCCCTTGCTTGCTTGCTTTGTGCCGGTGGTCCTGGCCTCCCCTGGGGGACCGCTGGGTACTGGTAAGCAAACTGGCTAGTAGTCGCTCTATTGGTAGAGGGCTGCAAGGGAATTTTTCCTGGCTACATAGTATACAGGTTTTTTTACTTTTGCCTGCTCGCGGCTCTGTCAGTATTGATTGATTGATTGACTGATTGACTGAACATTTTCATTGTGTGAAGCGCATTGAGTTGCATCTTGTAAGAAATGCACTATACAAATAAAATTTGATTTGATTTGATTTGATTCTGTTTTGCTATCCAGGATCAGATCTTATCTGGCTGATTTTGAGTCGTATCGGGGAAATCAGACCCGCTCGATCTGATCCTGGATAGCAAACAAGAATCGGGATCATTCTGATCCAGATTAAACGTTTTTTACAACTGGGCCCTCCCTATTAGACATACAGCCTACAGTCCCATTGTTGTTTTGAAGTTTGAAGCTTGTATTTTTACAGTACAATCCTTTCAGGATATTCGTTGTGTGCTGAACTCTCAGAGAGAGGTGTATTGCACACACAGCATTACCAGTGTAAGAATGCAGACAGAATGTAGTCAGGGGGGTACAGTATGTAGAGGTATTTATTGGTCACTTTTGGTTTGGATGACCCAACAGATAACAGATAACAATAGATAACCAAACTGTGGATGTACAGACTCTCTTCCTACCCTTTGGTTGTTTGGTTTTTTTGAGCGAATAAATAAAGAGATCATCCTGTTCCCTTTCTGTTGACAATACTGTAGAGCCTGCTGATGCGTCACACACTGAAGGTCAGTCGTGTTGTGAAGGGTATGGATAACCCACGCCTGAGTGTTCCTCCTTGGTCGCCTAGCGCCCTAGCCTACCTTAAGTACAGAACAAAACACCTCTCATGTTCTCAAAGTGCCCCTTCAAAAGAAGAATAAACAGACCAGGATTAGATTAGATTCAACTGTTATTGTCATTGCAGAGTAGAAGTACCAGACCACCAAATGCAGTGTATCATCTAACCAGACGTGCAAATAGTGATATAGTGCAAAACATGATAGTGAAAAGCGATAGGTAGGCTACAGTATGGCAAGTACGGTAGTTATATACGAGAGATGGATAGCAGTAAGCTATGTACAGTATGGTGTATACAGATGTATAAATTAGAGACTAATATATAACAAAAGATGTATCTACAAATGTGCAAAAATATGGTAGGCCTATGTGCAAAGGCAGGGCTTTCCAGGGTGTTTTGCAGTGCAGTTGCCCCTAGTTTTCCTGAAGTCCACAATGATCTCCTTGGTCTTACTGGTGTTGAGGGCATGGTTGTTGTTGGCACACTACACCGCCAGACGCTGTACTACCACCTCCCTGTAGGTCAACTCGTCATTGTTATTTATCAGGCGACACACGATTGTGTCATCAGCAAAATGGATGATGGTGTTAGAGCCATGCATCACAGTCGTAGGTGAAGAGGGAGTAGAGGAGAGGGCTCAGTATAAATGTATAATGTACACTGAACATTCAGCTTGCCACTGCCATGTGATGGACTAGATGTATAAGAATGCAATGTCTACGCACATTCCAGAGTATTCATTAATAGAGATTACCAGGTGTAACCGAGGATAACGTGGTAGGAAGCATCAAAACTCGCCTCCTGAGATTAGCTGGGGATGCCATTTAGGTGAGTAAGTTCAACGCGTGTGTTGAAGACAACGCGTGTCTTAAATCAAATGTTAAACATTGAAGTCGCTTTGGAGTGGTCAGATCAAGATGGTTACAGGACGATGGGTTGCGAACAGCCTGGAAAGTATATTATAGCCTATCGTAATATTCATCGTTTGAATACAAACAGGACAAACAGGACAAACAGGACAAACAGGACAAACAGACTGAAGCTCAGCTTCTACACCAGGGCCATTCAGGCCCTGAACACAGCAAAGACCTAGGTTCTAGGCCCTGGACAATCTAGACAATTTGATGGCAGCTACTAGATTGAAATCAAGTGCAATACTGAAACACAACTGTGAACATTTCAAACCTGCAAACTGCGACACTTTAAATGAATGTGCAATAACACTATGTGCAATATGACAACCCTCGGGTACATAAGGTTCAGAGATAGGAAATGTTAGAATAGGTATAGCATAGCATAGAGTACAGCACAGTGTTTTATTTGTATAGTATAGTATAGTGGATAGTGTACATAGCCTTTATTTATGTAAACCAGCTCTTTTCCCTTCTTGTTTTTAGTTTTTTTTTCCTAGCACCAGGGGAGCCCCCCCTCCCAAATGTCGTTGTTTGGTACCTGTACTATATCAATGACAAATAAAGACCATTCATTCATTCAATATAGGCCCCCCTATTGCGATGCGTGTCTGCCAAAAGAAACATGACAGGTTCTCATCACTGACTGACTGGAGGACTCCAGGACTATAGGACATGGGAAAAAGTCGGTGGCTGCGCCATCGCCATGCGTAAAGGTGTGTCCGTCTGGCCCACAGAACACGCCCTGCCCGTCCTCAGCCAATATCTTCAGTACCCGCGCCTCTCCGGCTCTACGCAGTGTGGTGGAGACGGACTCGGACAGACAGAGAAAGTATTTCCAAAGCAACGGTCGAGACAAGGGAGGGGGCGGCATTCTCCAGCTGACAGGCGCACGTTTCAGTATCCCGGTCGCAACAACGCCGCAGACAAAACTTAGGACCATAGGAGTTAATTCTCCCACCCATGATAAAGGTAGGCATGATGATATTATTTGTGGGGGGGGGGAAATAATGAATTCTCCAAATCACGTCCCAGGTTCATTGCGTATTTATTCGGGAATGCTGGAAGTCTGCGAGGTGCTGATCTCTCATCGCTAGCCAGATGATGTATTATCAGGGGCATGGATACAGTGTGCGGACCGCTAGATTTAAAGCCATCGCGATGTTTACAAATAAATACACTTGTTTGCTATGTGGAATATTTCGTCTGAGATGTTTCTCATTCATTCCAAAATGTTTGATTTAGTGCATGCGAGCTGCGGTGGTCACCCGGCTGCGTGTAATTGTAGCAAATTGTTATTCGAGATGAAACCAGCGGGCAGTCGTGCTAGCTCGGCTAGCTTCAGACGCTTCTTGGTTATGAAGCGTCCGTTCATAAATTGCCATTGTCTAATATGCATATTTGTGAATGTTGTCGCGAGCATGGACATACATACAACTAGTCTGTCTATAGCATAATCAGCTTCATAGATACTGCTAAGACGAGCGGAGGAATGACGGTATGTATGCCGTGTAATAACTCTTCGGAGAGGACTGTCACATCGGTTTAATGTCCACTGCTTGCTCGTGTGGAATCTGCTCTGGTCTCTCGCCGAATTCATTCAATGAACGAAGAGGTTGGCAGTGATCCCTGCGCGGCCGGGCGCTAAAATGTAACAACAACAAAATTAACAAAAAAAAACAAAAAACTCTGTAAACACTTGGACAGAACAGTACAGAATGTCTCCAAAAATCCTCCTCATTACGCATGGGAATCTATTAAATGGCGACGCGCTCTCTAGATGCCCATGCGTAATGAGGAGGATTTTTGGAGACATTCTGTAACTGTTCTGTCCAAGTGTTTACAGAACCAAGTATGTTATGTGTGTAGGCCTAATGATGCCCATGAGGATACCTAAACAGAAATATATATCCAGAAATGTGCACTATTCTACACGCCGACACATAGTAGTAGTTCATTTTGGCTTTTAATGTGTTAGTTCGAGCACACTTCGTACACTGCAGAGGTGAATGGGGGAAAAGTTTTGCGGGGCAGCTGTCTACTTATGCATACATTGTCATTCAGATGGTTGGCGTGTTAAAAGAACTCGTCATAGACGTCCCCAGTTGTTTGTTTGTTCGTTTTTTATGTCACAATATGCTGTAATTATCATCAATGGCTAACTTATATTTGGTTGTAGATATGACATAATTGTAACCTCAATTAGATTAATATTGCTTTAATGTTCATGGGGACAATGTCTCAGAGAGAGAGAGAGAGAGAGAGAGAGAGAGAGAGAGAGAGAGAGACAGACAGACACAGACAGACACAGACAGACACAGACAGACACAGACAGACACAGACAGACAGACAGACAGAGTCACTAAACTAACTGTTTGTCCATCCTGTCAATGTTGTTATTTCCATCTGACTGCTTAGACATTGACACCTCTTCCCCTTCGGCCCAGAGCCTGTATCCTACCATGGATGTGGGGTTGGTATTCTTTTATGGCCATTCCTGTATGCGGCTAATGCAATTTTCTGGTTAGGTGCCACAATTGATGAATGTTGACACTCCTGACTGAGCATTGAGCTGTATATTACACCCTCAATTTCCTCTGCGGGTCATAACCTCTCCATTCCTTTGCCGCCCTCCTCCTCTCCTGAGTTGTGCAGAGAGGCAGCTTAGCCTCTCTCTCTCTCTCTCTCTCTCTCTCATTCTCTCTCTCTATCCCCCCCCCCCTCCCCTCCTCTCCTCTCCTCTCCTCGCTGCACATCCGCTGTGCTGTCTCTCCTGAGCTCAGGGGAATGCTAAGGCCGTAAAGTGAGCGGACATGTTTATGGGTGAAGAGATTGCGAGAGCCTTGGAGGCACTTTTCTGCTTGCAAACGTATCAGAAACTAGTCAGTTTGGTCAGTCAGGTCAGACATGAGTTTGCATAAAATAAGGGGGTTTGTTAAGTACCCCCTAAATAACTCAATTCCAGCCTCGTAGGGTGTTGGCTATGTATCTCCTCATTCACTTTAAAGGGCAATCTGCCATTGGAACATCAATGGTTGGACTTGTAAATTAATGATATATAGCCATTGATTTATTTAAAAATAAAATAAAGCCATTGATATTTAATTTATAATAGGCTAATTTATAAATGCTTCATGAGGTTTGACAGTCATCGACTGTCTTACCTCATCAGAGCCAAACATATAAGCTTGTTTCACTTTACAAATGCTATAAAGCTTTACAACATGGTGACATCTCTAATTCTTCTGTCATGGAGGGTCAGTCCCTGCATCTATATGAGGTTGAGAGTGGTTCCGTCCCTCCAGCCACATCCCTCAGCTGGGTACCAACACAGTGACCAACAGCTGCTTTGTTGTTGTTTGATTTACAGATTGCAACTTTAACTTTTTTTTTATTAGGATCCCCATTACGTGAGCTTAGAATGATAAGGTTCTATCTCCGTTTAGGGTAGTTCAGAGATATTGAGCGTCAAAGTTTTTACATTCCATTATGTTTTGTGAGATGGAACCTTTGTATTTGATTAATTACTAACTAAAAAATGTCAACATTTTAATAATAACACCACGCAGGCATTAATAAACACCTAATGGATCAGATTATGTAAAAAAACTCAATTTTGACCAAAAATGGAGATAGTACCTTATAATTCTAACGTCACGATTAGGCTAGCTAGTCTTCCTGGGATCCGACACAAATCATATTTGGACAATTGTCAACATTAGGCTATATACAGACAATTGTAAACATTATACACATACATACATCATAATAACAAAAGAAAGGAATGAAATAAAAAATAATAATAAATAAAAACCAAAGAAAATAAATGAAATAACAGATCAGCAAACAAGATAAATCATCTACTGTTCATTCAGAGTTAATTGTATTAAGTGCTCTTTAACTGTGTCATCATCTGCTTGTGTGTTTCCATCATCATGCATGTGATTGTGGTGGTTTCGTTCACGTAGACATATAGAAGTAACACTTTAACATGACAGTAACTGACGTGGAACCGCTGATGTTGTTGTTGTTGCGAGACCTGCTTTACAAGTTACCCCAACATACAGAATCATTTGGCTGCAGGTGTCAACCTTAGCTGCAGGTGTCAGGTGATCAGAGGAAGAGGAAGTGAGCAGCTGTCAGCGTCTCTGTCATCTCAGGAATGCCCACCTGTGAAAACGCAGCAGTCACACCGCATGACGATGTTAAACGAGGATGCGAGTAAATGGCACAGTCAGCGTTTCACCACCTCAGTGGTTACTCCACATGATTCACCTCCAGTCAGTACAAACACACCACAGAGACTATATCCCACGGCTTGCTATCGAAACCATATGTTTTTTTTATTTAGCCTTTATTTAACCAGGGTCGGTCCCATTGAGACACAGTGATCTGTGAAATAATAATATATTAATTAATATATTATATGATATAGTAATAATAATAATAATAATAGTAATAATAATAATAATACATTAGACTTATATAGTGCTTTTTGTTTTTTTTTGGAGCTAGACACTCAAAGACGCTTTACAAACGGAAGAGTAGTAAATTAAAAGAAACAAAAAAATTAAATAAAAGAAAGTATAGGGGTCTAATTCTTTTTTAGATTACCTAAGTCTAAGTGTCTTTGTAGGACAATCTACTCTGTATACTGCAATCACACCTAGATTTCGGGCAGTGAAGCGGCGAACAAGCAACGCCAGCGTCCTCTCTCGACCGGCATAAAGGGGTATAAGGACTCACAAGTAGTGTTTAAGGCCTTTATGAGCCTTTATGTCATGCATATCTTAAGTAAAGTGTTACCAGATTATTGATGGTAACATTCCTTGGCCCCCGTCCCAGACAACAGATAGTCCCAGACACTGATAGTCCCTAATGAGTGTGTATGTAACCTCCCAAACAGATGCCAATCACAGCAGTGAGTAAGTTGGCGCAGCTTGCTGGAAGGCACTAAGGATGTGAATCACGCCGTATAGTATAGCCTACCACTCTGCCAACGCACTGTGACCGTGAGCAAACTGCCAAGAGAGAGAGAAATGAAGAGAGGGAGGAGAATATCATACTGGTAAAGGAAAACAGAAGTAAGTAAGTAAGTAAAGCTTTATTTATACAGCGCCTTTCGTACATGAAATGCAACTCAAAGCACTTTACAATAGAAAAGATAAGAGTAAGGGACAAAAGAAAGGAGGAGGAGGTCGGAACAGAAGAAGTGTGGCAGGAAAAGAGAGAGAAGAAGAAGATGTAAAGCCCAAGGCGGTGGTAGTCTAGGTAACCCCAGGGAGGGAGGAGACAAAAACAAAAGAGTGTGCACCTCCCGCCCATCCGTCACGGGAGACCCCTCAGATACCTCTACATCAGCACAGAGTGGCCAGGATTAACGAGCAGGAGACAGGGGCGCAGGCACGGGGGGGGGCAGGGGGAGGGCAAGGGGCTGTCAAGGCCCAGGCCTCTCCTGAGGATGGATAGTCTTAATGGAAGAGAGAGACAGGGGAGGGGGGGGGGGGGGGGCTGCCTGCCCCAACACTGTTAGGAGTTAATTTCATGTCAGATTTTTGCAAGCTAGGGAAATGAATTCATGGTTGTAAATCAACGCCGCCCCGCCCCCCTCCGTCCCCCACATACTTGCTTGGAGCTGGATGGGAGGGGCCTAAGTTGAATGGGAGTGGCCCAAGTTGAATGGGAGTGGCCCAAGTTGAATGGGAGTGGCCCAAGTTGAATGGGAGTGGCCCAAAGAGGAATGGGAGGGGCCTGAATTGACAGCTGCAGAGAGAGAGCCCTGAAACACAGGTAGGGATTGAGGGCTGGTCAAGGGTAATCGACTGTGTGACACACACACACACACACACACACACACACACACACACATCTGTGTTTATAGGTGTTTATAGTCAGTGTGACAAAACAAATGTCACACCCTGAGGGGTAGTGTTCACTAAGTAGGTGTGTGATCCCTGAGACATCCTGGCATTTGACAGTTATGGTGCCTCCTAACTTGTAGTTGCAGTGTAGCCCAGGCAGAGAGACTGGACCAGTTGTGTTGTTGACACAGCCAGTCTGAATGAGCTGTGTGTGTGTGTGTGTGTGTGTGTGTGTGTGTGTGTGTGTGTGTGTGTGTGTGTGCTTGTGTGTGTGTCAGGGGAGGCTGAAATCAGAGGAGTTTGTAATGCACGGAATTGAATGAGGAATGTTATCAAACACGTTCTTCGATTTCTCCCTCCACCACCCTGCCCTGGCTGGTGTGTGAGCGCGTGCACGCGCACGCCTGTGGTTCAAGTCTGTGTGTGCGTGTTCAACAACGCCCTCCCCCACTGGAGCTAATCTCTGAGTCAACGCGAGGCTACCCTCTGTATGGAAATAACAGCGGTTACGGCTGTGTTTTCCTTATGCAAACAGGGAATGCCGCTCTCGGATCTCCACAGTAAACATACCCATTCCAATTTGTCTAGTGCCTCTCAATAAGCTCGGGAAATAGAGATGAAACAAACAATAATAATAATAATAATAATAATAATAATAACACCTCCTCCAGCCTTAATAAGTAGTGATGTCTCTCTCAGAGCCTATTAGGGAGTTCAGTGTTAGGCTGGCCCAGCCTGTTCTCCAGACTCTTATCTTGGGTTTGGACCTCTGCCCAGAACCACCAGGCTCCTGGGCTTGCATGGCTAAGGGCGGTGTCTGTTATTACCCCTCTCCTCATTCACAACACCCATCTGTATACTTTATACATTTTATATATATATATATTATAATTATAATTCTTTATTTATTTATTTTTACTTTTTACAAATGTGTGTTTGGTCGATTATTTCTCTGTTGTTACAATGCTAATTGGCATAATTGGTATTCTATATTGTTGGAAAGCCTGTTTATTTACCGTTACAATGACGTCCAACTTGTAAGAATCATGCATTCTGTGGGATGTGCAGCACAGCTGATTGATTATGTGCAAGACACGAAGAAACACATGTTGCCACCTGTGAGATCAGAGGGGTGGAAAGACAGAAAGAGTTGAGTGTTATGTTGGGAAATGACCATGCCAAGATACTTGGTATAGAGGGAGAACAGTAAGGGCCCTAGGACAGAGCCCTGGGGGACCCCAGTGGTATAGAGGGAGAACAGTAAGGGCCCTAGGACAGAGCCCTTGGGGGACCCCAGTGGTATAGAGGGAGAGCAGTAAGGGCCCTAGGACAGAGCCCTGGGGGACCCCAGTGGTATAGAGGGAGAACAGTAAGGGCCCTAGGACAGAGCCCTGGGGGACCCCAGTGATGTAGAGGGAGAACAGTAAGGGCCCTAGGACAGAGCCCTGGGGCACCCCAGTGATGTAGAGGGAGAACAGTAAGGGCCCTAGGACAGAGCCCTGGGGCACCCCAGTGATGAGGGCTCGTGGAGAGCACAGCGATCCTGGTGATTGACCAGGTAGGATGCAAACCAGGAGAGTGCAGAGCCAGAGATGCCCAGTTCTGAGAGGGTAGAGAGAAGGATCGGGTGGATTTACTGTGTCGAAGGCAGCAGACAGAAGGTCCAGAAGAATGAGAACAGAGGAGAGGGAGGAAGCTCGGGTGTAGGGCCTTCGTGACAGCAAGGAGACCAGGCTCAACAGAGCGCCCAGACTTAAAGCGCGATTGGTGAGGGTCAAGGAGGTTGTTCTGAAGGAGATAGGGAGATGGTAGAGACAGCACGTTCAAGGGTTTTAGATAAGAACGTGCCGTCTCTTACATGCACAGTAGCCTGGGTACTGTGGTACTGGGCAGCGGTCCAAAGCCCAGATAAGAGTCCAGCAGACTAGGCGGCCACCCTACCACTGAAATCCTTAATAGGATCTGTGTGTGTGTGTGTGGTGTGTGTACCTGCATGCCTGCGTGCGTGCGGCGTCGCACATTACTGTGTGTCGTGCACGCGTCCCCCCCTCCTCCCCTCTCCTCTCCTGTTCGCTGTAATCGATCTCTCTTCTACTCTAAATACTTTATTAAACCAACCGATCTGCCAGAGAGGAGCCAAGTCTTGAGGTGAGCTAGCTTGGTCGGTACAGACCAAAATGGCATTACACCTTATCGATATGTCAATGTCAACTACCCAGTCAGAATATAATATAACCATTATAATACATATTATTCCTGTCAAGAGGTGTCAAGAAGTGTCAACAGGAAGGCGACAACCCAACCCTGTTACGTACGCTAGACTCAAAAGTGTAGCCTAGCTCCTGGGTTAAGCTACGCTAGCACCCTAGTGGAGTCAATAGGAGTGCGTTGACACTTGAGCTTGCTTGCCGTGCGTCTGGTTTCCGTTCCTGTAGACAGCGCAGGCCTCCGTCCCGAGGAGTCTGAAAGAAGGAGCTAGTCCACGGGATGCTATGATAGCCCCCTGTGCTAATCCATTATTGAGCATGTCACACCAGATCCTAGAGGAAGGTACAGTAAGTATTTATGGAGGGCAGGAGGGCAGCAGGAAGAACCGGTGCCCCCAAGCAAATGATACCCGCTCTTTCCACATCAGGGAAATGAGCTTGTGGTGGGGGTGGGGGGGGGGGGGGGTGAGTGACAGGCCTGCGGTGGCCCCATGTCCCCCCTGTGCCCTAACCTGGTGATGAGAGGCCTGTCACCAGCAACCCCAATTAAGCCCTGTTCCCATCAGCAACTTGTCTGTGTGTGTGTGTGTGTGTGCGTGTGTGGGTGCGTGCGTGTGTGCGTGTGCGAGGGTATGCGTGCAGGTGTGCGTGTGCGAGGGTATGCGTGCAGGTGTGTGTGCGTGTGTGCGTGTGTGCGCATGCGCGTGCGTGTGTGCGTGTTCGAGGGTATGCGTGCAGGTGTGTGTGTGTGTGTGTGTGTGTGTCAGGCTGGTGAGAGGGGTCGGGGGCCACCACAGTATTAAGAACCGACTGAACGGGTGAAGGAGTAATTATCCGCCACAGGGCTACGGGAGGCTAACAGCTGTCGCCCCCCCCCCACACACACACACACACACACACACCTCACCCCCTCCTTCTGATATAGTTCTGTTTATGTATTGTGGTTTATAATATCATGCTTGTATGTGATTTAGGGTAACTAGCTACCTGTGCTCTACCACTCAGAGAAGGGTTACAGAATGTCTCCCATCACTGAGATGATGTAACAATATCTAGGCCTGGAAAGCACACACACACACACACACACACACACACACGCCGAGGGCATGAATCTGGAGACCAACCATCAGTGGTATGGTAAGTTAGTTTGCTGTTTAATTGGAACAGGGTGAAAGTAGTCGTTCAATTCCTCTTAAATGGAATGACGAGCATGCAAACAGAAATAGAGCTTAAAGCTTTCAAGTTCACACAGCTGATGGTATTAACTCTAATTAGACGCATACCGTACATATGCGAGGCGGCTAAAAAACAACAACACATTTTTATTACGTATTTTATATACCATCATATGGTATTTATTTATTTTACGGTCTTGAATTATGCCCATTGCCTTATTTGTCTTTGTGCTGCCTGCAATGTCAGGAACCGAAGCCTAAGAATTGTACTCTCTTACACTTACTTGTGTAATGTGACGTAACAATAAACTTGAAACACGATGCCGTGTCTCACAGGGGCCCTCCAGAGTACCACCTACGTAGCTGAGAACCTGAGGATGAGTGTGTGTGTGTGTGTGTGTGTGTGTGTGTGTGTGTGTGTGTGTGTGTGTGTGTGTGCGTGTGCGTGTGTGTGTGTCTGAGTTGATGACCCAGTGGTGTCTGCTCGGGGGGGGGCTATGAGCAGTGTCTTGGAGTGTGTGTGTGTGTGTGTGTGTGCGCGTGTGTGTGTGTCTGAGTTGATGACACAGTGGTGTCTGCCCGGGGGGGGGGGGGGCTATGAGCAGTGTCTTGGAGTGGGTCGTCCGCCCCCCACCAGGGGAGTTGTCAGTGAACTGAGGGGCTGTGGGGCGCAAACGTAACTGACACCTGTGTCAGCCCATCAGCTTCCCGTGTCAGTCCATCAGCTTCCTGTTTCCATGTTCCTTCAAACGTTCCTTCAAACTGACGTTAGGGTGGGGGGGGAAAACCCTTCGTTTTGACAAGAGGGTTCTTGTTTCACTAGCAGGCAGCATTTCCTCGACTCATCATAAAGGACTCACATAGCATTATGTTTTGAATCCGTAAATGTGTCTGTAATTTGTCGGGCATGGTAATAGGGTTCTCTGATCTAACGACTGAACAGTGCATCACTCTGCGCTGAGGCCAAAGGGAACAAGTACAATAGAGAGAACAAGAGAAGAACTCATTTCCTTTATAGTTCAATTTCCTGTGAGCTTGAGACGTCTCCCAGAGATACGGACCAGAGCGACCCGTAGCAGTGTGTTGCGTAAGAGAATATGAAATGAGAAATAGCTTCAAACGTTTCGGAAAAAAGCTCAGAGACTGTGAGACGCCTGTACTGCGAGTTAACCTCGACAGGATGATGGTACTGATCAACCTGCATCAGCTGTGTCATCCATCTCAGTCTCTCAGCAGTGATCTGTATTTTGGCCCGCGAGCGAGCGAGTGTGTGTGTGCGTGTGTGTGCGTGTGTGTGTGTGCGTGTGTGTGTGTGTGTGTGTGTGTGTGTGTGTGTGTGTGAGAGAGAGAGAGAGAGCTGTCCGTCTGCGCCTGTGGAATATTTTTCGCCCCTAAAGCCTGGTACACACATAAAGATAATCTGGCCGATTTTGGCCCCGATTTCCCCCCCCTTCCGACCAAGGACAGCAAACGTCCGATTATCGGACGGGCTCTAAAGATTATCCTACAAGATTATCCTGTGGTGTGAGGTGTGTTAAGAGTCAATTTCTCCCGACAATCTGCTCGGAAAATGGATCGGGGGCCGACGATCGTAAATATTAAACGTGTTCAATATTTACGATCAAAAGACTTCTTGTGTGTGGGGGGCGGAACTGACAACTCCAGAGTCCGATTGTGACGTGGAATGGAATGTAAAGCCAATCAAGAAGCGAGCTGACTGACGCGTCTTCTTCTTTTCGTTGTTCTGCACTTTATTCGCCCTGGCGCACATGGCTGCCTCTACAGGTCAGTCAGGGTACTACTACGCTGATCACGCCAGATTTCTGGCTTGGGGGACGAGACTCTAGACCAGGGGTCGGCAACCTATGGCACGCGTGCCAGCAGTGGCACGCGACAGCTTAAACAGTGGCACGCGACAGCTTAAACAGTGGCACGCAAGCAATAAGTGCGAGAATGGGAGAATGTTTTTATTTTATTTTTTATGTTGGCCGCGTTCGTAAATTCGCGCACACTGGGTTCAACCTCACAATGGGACCAAGTCATTTGATTGGACTAGAGGCGGTCTCAGGGACGCTCCGGCGCTCTCAGGGCGAATTTACGAATGCAGCCCTAGTCTCTCATCCACTCCACGAGAGTCGTATTCTGGCGCCAATTTTCAAAGTAAAATTCTGAATTCGATTCGATACAAGTGTTATGAGACAAAAGTTATAGAAAAATTTAAATCGTCCATCGGCAATTTAAATCGTCCATTTTAACCTCCATTGGCTAAAAGCTGTAATTTTGGCAATACAAGTGTTAACATGTCATTTTATGAAGTTTTAATATGTTTTCAGGCGAGAAAGTAACCATATATATTCCCAAAATGTGTCCAGTTTATCAAAATAACCTGTTTATATATCTGATCTGACGGTTTTTTCGTGTTCTGTTCGCTAGCTGCGTTCGTAAATTCGCCCTGGAAATCTGATCAGCACTCATGGAATGCCTCTTGTCCAATCAAATTACCTGGTCCCTTTATGACGTTGAACCCAGTGTGCGGTTAGGTGGCTAAGCTACGGGAAAGTTTTGGACCAGTTTGTCTGTTACTTAAAGTGACCAAGTACCACCCCCAGATAATGGAGTTGAGCAAAGGAAAACAGGGCCAGGGATCACATTGATTGTTAGGACTGTTTACATGGCTTTGCATACATAGCTCTTTGCTAAAAAAATAAATAAATGTTTGTTGTGGTTGGAATAAAATAATAAAATGTAAGTAACAACCAAATAATTATATAAATTATAATTCATACAAGTAAGACCCTTGTATAATCACCATCCAGTTAGGGCTACTTATTAAAATGATAACCATAGGGAGCGCAGTTAGCTTTGTTAGAAATTGCAGTTAGCTTTGTTAGAAATTGCAGTTAGCTTTGTTAGAAATTGAGCGCACCAATTTGCTTAAAGTTGTGCTACGCATCACAACGTTTTAGTTGTCTTAGATGTTATGTTGGTAATTTTGTTCAAGTTTCAGTTAGTTGACTGTTAGGCCTGTTTATTTAGCATACATGGCTTTGCATACATAGCTCTTTGCTGAAAATTGTTGTTCATGTTGTGGAATAAAATTGCAGATCTGTTGGTCTGTTTGGTTTGGTTTGATGTCGAGTCATAATTAATGTTGATATTGTGGTTGGCACACTGACTAACAAGAAAATAAAAAAATGGCACTTCATATAAAAAAGGTTGCCTACCCCTGCTCTAGACTGTCGTAGGACAGATCTTTATAGTATATGTGGTGTGCTGTATCGGGAATATCGGAGCACACCACACACATTACCATCAAAACTGTTCAATCCATGATTTTTTTTATCTTGTCATGTGTGGGATCTCTCTCAGATAAAAAAAATAATCTTTTACGATTTAGAAAGTCTTTATGTGTGTACCAGCCAGGCTTTAAATTAGGGCACGAAGGCTCCCCGTGCGTGGCGGGTTCCTGAGAGTGCCGGGCGTCAGGATGTCGAACAAAATAGCGCTGCTGGCAGCTCAACCATGGTGCTCAACCAGCTACCGTTGAAAACCCCCCCCCAAAAAAAGTGGGGAAAAAATGTTACTGTTACTGTTTGGACTGTGTTACTGTTTGGACATGTTACTGTTTGGACTGTGTTACTGTTTGGACTGTGTTACTGTTTGGACTGTGTTACTGTTTGGCCCTCGTTGGTTTGAGAGTCGGCCAGGCTGGCGTGGACATGAGAAGAAGAAGTGTCCTGCTGGGGTAGCAGACTGCACTTCACACGCTCGCTTCTCAGGCGGAGGGGGAGGAGAGGGGGAGGGGGAGGGGAGGGGTTGGGGGGGGCGGGGACTTAAGCTGTTGTTGTGTAAGGGCTGACTTCTCTGTGCCACTGAACATTCGAGAAGACTGATGTCTCCTTAATTTGTTGGCAGTCGCGGTGTAACCTATTTCTTTCCTTTTCAAAATGTTGTGAAAATTCACCCGTGTTTTTTGGCCCGAGTCTTTTGGCTTTTGGCTGTTTTAATTTCACAGCCAATGGGTGACAAGAGCAAGAAGCTGCTGTTGCTGTTGATGTGTTCCTCCCAAGCCACTCTACTGCTGCCCCGCCAAGGGCAGACTAGTGAGGTGAAAGGCTTTCAGTGGCCGCGAGCCACCGCACTGTGTCTGTGTCTGTGTCTGTGTCTGTGTCTGTCTGTGTCTGTCTGTGTCTGTGTCTGTGTCTGTCTGTGTGTCTGTGTCTGTCTGTGTCTTTGTCTGTGTCTGTGTCTGTCTGTGTCTGTGTCCTGTGTCTGTCTGTGTTTGTGTCTGTGTGTGTGTCTGTGACCTGTGTCCTGTGTCTGTGTCTCTGTCTGTGTCCTGTGTCTGTCTGCGTCTGTGTCCTGTGTCTGTGTCTGTGTCTGCGTCTGTGTCCTGTGTCTGTGTCTGTCTGCGTCTGCGTCTGTGTCCTGTGTCTGTGTCCTGTCTCTGTCTGTGTCTGTGCCTGTGTCCTGTCTCTGTCTGTGTCTCTGTCTGTGTCTGTGTCTGTGTGTCTGTGTCTGTGTCTGTCTGCGTCTGCGTCTGTGTCCTGTCTCTGTCTGTGTCTGTGCCTGTGTCCTGTCTCTGTCTGTGTCTGTGTCTGTGTCTGTGTCTGTGTCTGTGTCTCTGAGTGTGCAGCCCAGACATTCCCTGGTACGTAACAAACAGCACACACACCTCCCGCTGACAGGAGCACAGAAAAGCCCACTCAAAGGAAATGTGTGGAATTAGCTAACAGAGCGCTAGCTAGCAGGGTGCCTCAGAGTACCCTGGCTATAACTCTTGTGGTGTCGGAGGAAGAGGGGTGGGGGGGGCTGCACTGTAACCTACCGGTCACGGAAAAAATGCTGTTTATTTTCTAAATGACCCTGAATGACTGACTTTGGAGACGACACTTTGTCGAGATGACGGTAGTTCATACTATCGTATAGCTTACCTAGACCGTTCGTGACGTTAGAATTATAAGGTTCTATCTCCATTTTTGTCAAAATTGAGTTTTGTACATAATCTGATCCATTAGGTGTTTATTAATGCCTGTGTGGTGTTATTTTTAAAATGTTGACATTATTGAGTTAGTAATGAATAAAATACGAAGGTTCCATCTCACAAAACATAATGGAATGTAAAAACTTTGACACTCAATATCTCTGAACTGCCCTAAACGGAGATAGAACCTTATCATTCTAAACGGAGATAGAACCTTATCATTCTAATCTCACGCTTTGTCCGATACCTTGAGTTGGACAAAGCGTAGGACGGAGAGGACACCCTTCCAGGACACACCTGTCTGGGTACCGGTTTTGGCTGTCCTCTCTGTCAGACACGTGACTGGCCAGATGAATGAACGAGGACGCGGATTTATCCTGGATCAACCTCTCTTCCACCTGCTGCAACAAGCATGGCCATAATTGACAACCCCCCCCCCCACGCACACACACACACACACACACACACACCACCTGCCCCCAGGCCCAATGCGTTAGAACTAGGGTTCTATTACAGCAGATGGCATTGCCCGTTCTACTGGCGGGGGGGGACACAGCTGACATTTAGAGGGAGCTGATCTCTTGGTTACCGACCCACACAGAAGCAGTCGTAGAGGCTTTTCTATCAGCCATCCATCCAGTGATGAGGGGAGGGGAGGGGAGAGGAGGGGGGAGGAGGGGTGGGCTGCAGGCTGAGACCTGGGAGGAATTCCCTGACTGGCGTGTGTGTCTGTGTCTGTGTCTGCGTATGTGTGTCTGGTCTGTCTGTGTCTGTGTCTGTCTGTGTCTGTCTGCGTCTGTCTGTGTCTGTGTCTGTCTGTGTCTGTCTGCGTCTGTCTGTGTCTGTGTCTGTGTCTGTGTCTATGTCTACGTCTGCGTCTGTGTCTGCGTCTGTCTGTCTGTGTCTGTGTCTGTCTGTCTGCGTCTGTGTCTGAGTGTGCATGCACGTGTGTGTGTGTGTGTGTGTGTGTGTGTGTGCGTGTGTGCGTGTGTGCGTGTGTGCGTGTGTGCGCGTGTGCGTGTGCGTGCCCGTGTATACGTGTGTGTGTGTGTGTGTCTGCTCCAGCTCTCGCACCAGCAACAGGAACAAGTCCATTGTCAAGCCTCTAATCCGTTGTGACTTCCAGCCCCGGAGCCCCTTGTCCCTCTGTCCCCCCCCCCACGGATCTCTCTGAAAGTGTGTGTCGGAATGCCTGGGCCTCAATGCGGGGGGGGGCAAGCCTTGCCCAGGACCCCTTCGTACACAGGGGTGTACAGAGGGGCACAGTGAGGGGGAGGGGGACGGGGGGGGGGGATGGGGGAAGGCGGGGGGGGCCGTACCATAGCGGCGTGGGAGCAGGTCGGGATCGGAGGTTATAGAACCTCGGTGGCTCGCGGGCCGGCTTAGCAGCTGTTCCCTTTACCATACGTGTAATGTGAACTAATGTCTCGGGGCAGAACACAGCTCCCATTGTGTTCAATCTCGGAGCCAGAGTATGCTGACTGACCGGTCTACGTTAGTCAAGAACCGTCGACCTCCCCCAGCCTCCTCCTCTGCCTTCACGCTAGTGTTCTGGAACAGCCTGGTTCCTGGCTTAAGTTGATTCATGCCTTTAAGCGCCCAGCCCTTGCCACGACCTGCCACATCCTATTGGTTCATTCCCTGGGCAGAAAATCGGAATCTTATTGTGGAAGCGGTTGGCCTTTGCAAAACATGTGGTTTCAGCTGTCAATGCGTTTTAGACCGGGACAGTACAGCATTGTACTCTGTGTGTGTGTGTGTGCGAGTGTGTATTTGTGTGTGTGTGTGCGTGCGAGTGCGTACATAAGAGGGAGAGAGAGAGAGAGAGAGCAAGGTTTTTACATATAGACTTCTATCTAGGTCACTCGTGGCTCAGGGGAACATTGTGTCCAGTCTCCTGTCCTTCTGCAGACACAGTTGGACCAGGATAGAAGATGGGGAAAGGCTACAGGGCTACAGCCAAACATGGCTTCCCTGGAATACTGACCATTCAGTATTCCGCTGGACCACTCCAGACCGCTCCGCTGGACCACTAAATACTGACCAAAGCTGTTCTTGGCACGGTGTGTCGTGTGGCCAACATTAGGGGTGGGCATCGACGATCGATAATTGATCGATAAGGATCTTGGTCGATCACAAAATAAAACATTTGGTCGATCACAAAAAAAAAAAAAAAATGATCGACCAAATTTTTTATTTTGTGATCGACCAAGATCCTTATCGATCAATTATCGATCGTCGATGCCCACCCCTATTCACAAGCCTGCGAGTCAACTGGGTTTGTTTTACAGAACCAGTTGACAGAGGCCAGAAAATAAGACTTTGCTAGCAGCTAGCAGCTAGCAGAACAGTACGGCTGTGGAGTTATCGTCGGCTTTGATATATTTTGCCACGGTCGTCCTGGTGACAGGCAAACCCACAGCAACATTCTGCCCCCAGCACTGCGTCTCCTGAAGACACCCACTTTTCCCCTCTACTGTGTCCCCTAAAAACTTCTATTGCCCCCCTTGTACTGTTTCTTTGTTTCTCCAGTGTCTCTATATAAAAAACAAACAACAACAAAACCTAGGTTTAGAAGAAGGTTTTTCCTTCTACCTGAGCTGGATTACTCTTCCTGCTACGACTGGTGGATTGATGATTCACTTGCTTAGTCAAATGTATTGATTGTAAGTCGCTTTGGAATAAGGCGTCTGCTAAATGCCAAAAATGTAAAAAAAAATATAACATTAGCTGGCTGTGAAGTATGCTTTGATTCTCGCGTGCTCTGACAGACAGTAGCATTCTAGAGACAAAGCTATTCTAGAGTCATATGTTGACTTGGTTTTCGGTACTGAGATGGCGGGCTAAATGAAACGGGGGTAGTAACAAGAGAGGGGATGAGTTGGCCATGGCACTCTTCTCAGTCGTGCAGTAAAGCCTATCGGGTGGTAAAAAAGGCACAGCAGCGTCTCGTTCACCTCAGGCGGCTGAAGAAGTTGGGCACGGGGGTCCAGGACCTTGCGGGCGTTCTACAGAGGCCCAACCCAGAGCATCCTGACTGGGTGCGTCACTGCCTGGCACGGCGACTGCACTGCCCTCGACCGCAGAGCGCTGCAGAGGGTGGTGCGGACAGCCGAGCGCATCAGTGGACGTGAGCTTCCCTCCATCCAGGATATTATACATTATAACAACCAGTGTGTCAGCAAAGCCCGGAGGATCATAAAAGACCCCAGCCACCCCAACCACAGTCTGTCCCAATTGATGCCGTCCACAAGACAAAGCCTCTTCTGGAGCCTCAGGGCCAAAACTCAGAGGCCAACCGATAGCTACTTCCCCCAGGCCATCACTGTAGACAAATGACTATTATCCCCAAGCACACCCCATGTATACAGACTGCCTACGCTTAAGCACACAGTCACTTTACTCAACACTACCTCTACACCCACTGCTGCCGAGTGCAATACTTTTTTTTTTTTTTTTTTTTTTTCAGATTTTATCCCTTTTTCACCCAATTTGGTATCCAATTGAACCCAACCTAGCATCCAATTATCCCCTGCCTATTGCGTAGGATCCGCCGCACGACCCCGTGGCCGGCAGCCCCAGAGGAGATCGCCAGGCAGACTAGCTGACTGGCTCCTCGAGCCCAGCACCGTTATTCCGGCACCCCGGGGGCGCTGTTGCGCGACGGATCCTTGTCCGGAAATAGTCCTATACCGCCCTCTGGAGCGGCCGCTCAATATGCCGCTCCCTGTGTGCCTCGGCCATATCCGGATCTGGCGAGACCGGGATTCGATCCCAGTCCCCGGTGGGCAGCTTGCACTAGTGGCTAGTGCTTAGACCGCTACACCACCGCGGGGCGACCCGAGTGCAATACTTACCACATTTCTGATACTATGTTATTTTTTACTATTTGTACTGCTGTTTGTACTGATCAATTCTTATTTGCGTTATTTGTCTCCCACAACTTGTCACTTGTCCACTGATTGACACTGACTTGTCACTATTATCACTTTATTATACACTTTATCCTGACTTATTTCCTTAATTGTCTTTGGGCTGCAGTGTCAGGAACCGAAGCCTAATAAATGTTACTCTTACACTTGTGTAATGGGGCGGCTGTGGCGCAGGAGGTAGAGTCGCCGTCTAATGATCACAAGGTTGGCAGATCAAGAAAGTATAGGGGCCTAATCATGGTAGTGCTGGGGACACATGGGAAGGGGAGAGGGTTAACTGGTGACGGCGAGCTTGAAGAGGTGGGTTTTGAGGGCCTGTTTAAATGTTGGGAGGGTGTTGGCCTGTCTGATGTGGTTGGGGAGGGCGTTCCAGAGGGACGGGGCTGCGGCTGAAAAGGCCCCATCACCCCAGGTCCGGAGCTTGGTCCTGGTGGTCTCGAGGGTGGTTTGGTTAATAAATTAATAAAACGTGAAACTTGAAACGCATTCAAACAGACAATTATAATCAAATAATCAAACGATGTTATCTCGCTTCTCGCTTCTTGACAGTATCTGGCTTAACCGTTGATTTAAGGTGATGTTGTTATGCTGTTATGTTGTCGACGTCCAGCACGCCAGGTTTCAGACGGCTTCCCTCCGTCTAGTCAGTTCATTTCTTCAAGAGCCAATAAAGTCAGACAGCGCTTTATATCTCCTGCTGCTTTGACAGGCCTCTTATGCGTCCTCTCACCCACACCTCAGAGCTCGCTCTCTCTCTCTCTCTCCCTCTCTCTCTCTCTCTCCCCCTCTCTCTCTCTCTCCCCCTCTCTCTCTCTCTCTCTCTCCCCCTCTCTCTCTCTCTCTCTCTCTCCCCCTCTCTCTCTCTCTCTCTTCCCCCTCTCTCTCTCCCCCTCTCTCTCTATCTCTCTCCCCCTCTCTCTCTCTCTCTCTCTTCCCCCTCTCTCTCTCCCCCTCTCTCTCTATCTCTCTCCCCCTCTCTCTCTCTCTCTCTCCCCCCCTCTCTCTCTCTCTCTCCCCCTCTCTTCCCCCTCTCTCTCTGCCCCCCCTCTCTCTCTCTCTCTCTCTCTCTCCCCCCTCTCTCTCTCCCCCCTCTCCCGTTCTCTCTCAGACCTTGTGATGACTCTTCTTTGGGAGTGTTTGATACCATTTCCTCATTCCATTCCATGCATTGCGATGAGGCCTGTCCTCTGATTTCTACCTCCACCAGCCTCCCCCTGGGATCATCACACCCTCTGGAGATCTTGGGAAGAGACCGTGAACAGGGCCATCTGAGACAGCACCTGGGATTCTGCTACATCCACCAAACACACAAACACAGTAAACCACAGACACAGTGACACACACACACACACACACACACAGGTAGAGCACACACACAAATATTGATATGGAAGCTAAACTGTAAGTCTACTGTAGCATAATCCCCAGACTCTCAGACGATGCTGTACCAAGAAGGTTCACTCACACAGCTAGGGCACCGGTCCACTCATACGTACCTCAGATCTTGGCAGGAAGTGAACTAATGCTCTTCTTCTTCTTTTAGCGTCTGCCCGCTCTCAGTGACAGCAAAGTGCTATAATGTGATCTCCGGGGGGCATGCCAAGGCATAAGCTACTCTGCCAACTGTCCTGTTCACTGGATGCGAGGCACAGCACCAGGCAGCTCTATCTTATGTCTTTGTGGTAATCAGCACTCCCCCCCCCCCCCCCCCCCCTAGGGCTTGGCCGCCTGCCACGCGTTTGCTGCAGACACACGCTGCTGATTAATTGTATTGAGTCGGCCGAAATAACCAGACAAAGTCCATTACAGCAGTGCCATTAGAGAGCTGATTGATTCAACTCTCAGCCATTTGTAGTCCCTATGGGAGAGGGGGTGGGGGTGGGGGGGGGGGGATGACGACGACTCTGTGTGCCCCAGTGAATGTCAATATGCATTGGTAGGATGAAGGGAGAGCAAGTGTCTGTTTTTAATTCCCTGATATAGATCTCTCTCCATGTGAACTATGATAGGCTTGCATGCGTTTATTCCTGAAATTGTTGTGGTCAGCTGAGGCTGCCTGGCTGCCATGGGGACAGCGCTTTGCTCATGCACACCACACGACCTCAGGGATGGCCGTGGTCACTTCACGACTGAGAAACCCCTTTGTTCATGAAACAAGATCAAAGCGTCTCCAAACCTGGTTTTTAAGTAGTTTCTAAGTCCAGTGATTGTGGTAGGGGTGATTGTGGTAGGGGTGATTGTGATGGGGGTGATTGTGGTGGGGGTGATTGTGGTAGGGGTGATTGTGGTGGGGGTGATTGTGGTAGGGGTGATTGTGGTAGGGGTGATTGTGGTAGGGGTGATTGTGGTAGGGGTGATTGTGGTGGGGGTGATTGTGGTAGGAGTGATTGTGGTAGGGGTGATTGTGGTGGGGGTGATTGTGGTAGGGGTGATTGTGGTGGGGGTGATTGTGGTAGGGGTGATTGTGGTAGGGGTGATTGTGGTAGGGGTGATTGTGGTAGGGGTGATTGTGGTGGGGGTGATTGTGGTAGGAGTGATTGTGGTAGGGGTGATTGTGGTGGGGGTGATTGTGGTGGGGTGATTGTGGTAGGGGTGATTGTGGTGGGAGTGATTGTGGTGGGGGTGATTGTGGTGGGGGTGATTGTGTGGTAGGGGTGATTGTGGTAGGGGTGATTGTGGTAGGGGTGATTGTGTGGTAGGGGTGATTGTGGTGGGGGTGATTGTGGTGGGGGTGATGTTGTGGGGGTGATTGAGGTAGGGAGTGATAGGGTGAGGTGTTTTGGACGCAGAGACAGTATCGCTGAAGCGTTAACTTGTGTCGGTGAGGGAGGGTGAGGAAGGGTGAGGGAGGGTGAGGGAGGGTGTGGAGGAGGGACGACAGACCACAACGTCCCCACCAGAGGAATGCTTCACAGTGTGTGTGTGTGTGTGTGTGTGTGTCTTAATACTAATCTCGTTATTCTCTCCTCTACTCTACCATCACTACCTCTCTCTCCTACTCCTTCCTCCCCTCCCTCCCTCCCTCCCCCCTCCCACCTGTAGGGGCCATCTTGTGAAGGTTGGGACCAGGACGAGCGACAGCGGCAGACAAACTGGCAGCAGCGGACGACGGCGGCGGCGGCGGTGGCGAGATGGCGTCCATCGCTGACTACTACGCGGGGAAGAATGTGCTGATCACCGGCGCCACGGGCTTCATGGGCAAGGTGCTGGTGGAGAAGCTGCTCCGCTCCTGCCCCGAGGTCAGGACCCTCTACCTGCTGGTCAGGCCCAAGGCCGGCCAGACCATGCAGGAGCGCGTCAGGGACATGATGAAATGCAAGGTGAGGCCGCAAGGGGTTTATTTGTATATTTTTTATATTATTAGCTTTTTTGTTTTGCTTTGGAACACTAGGAGGTTAAGAGCTGTGCATTCGAATTTAGTACAGTAGCAGGGCTCGAGACAGTGTCTACTAGATGATAGTGAGTGAAGATATTATCAAAGCGTACTCGCCTGTCGATCACCCGTACACTTTGATAATATCTTCACTCACAATCATCTAGTCTGGTCTGGCGCCTGCGCCGTCTGTTGTTCTTCCTGCACACAGGTAAACATATCCAGGATCCAGCAGCGTCGTCGTGCTCGCGCAAACAAACCCGGCGAAAGTTTTACTCGTTTAGTACAGTAGGGTTTAGAACAGAGAACAGTAGGGTTAGAACAGTAGGGTTTAGAACAGAGAACAGTAGGGTTAGAACAGTAGGGTTTAGAACAGTAGGGTTTAGTACAGTAGGGTTTAGAACAGTAGGGTTTAGTACAGTAGGGTTTAGAACAGTAGGGTTTAGAACAGTAGGGTTAGAACAGTAGAGTTTAGAACAGTAGGGTTTAGAACAGTAGGGTTTAGAACAGTAGGGTTTAGAACAGTAGGGTTTAGTACAGTAGGGTTTAGAACAGTAGGGTTTAGAACAGTAGGGTTTAGAACAGTAGGGTTAGAACAGTAGGGTTTAGAACAGTAGGGTTTAGAACAGTAGGGTTTAGTACAGTAGGGTTTAGTACAGTAGGGTTTAGAACAGTAGGGTTAGAACAGAGAACAGTATGGTTTAGTACAGTAGGGTTTAGAACAGTAGGGTTTAGAACAGTAGGGTTAGAACAGTAGAGTTTAGTACAGTAGGGTTTAGAACAGTAGGGTTTAGAACAGTAGGGTTAGAACAGTAGAGTTTAGAACAGTAGGGTTTAGAACAGTAGGGTTTAGAACAGTAGGGTTTAGTACAGTAGGGTTTAGTACAGTAGGGTTTAGAACAGTAGGGTTTAGTCTAGTAATGTACTATGTAGTGTTGGCTTTCGTATACGTACTAGGTTTCAGCACTCTACATCTGGTTTTAGTGCACTACTATACAATACAGTGTGGGATGATCTCAATCATCATGAGCGGCTTCATTTGGATTGTAAATGAACCGAGTTCATATTCCCGGGAGTGTGAGATTTCCCTGTAATCATACGACGACTTTTATGACGGTTGCCATAGTGAAGTGGACTCACTGACCCCGCCACAAGCGGATCTGTCATTGCTTTGTCTCCACAAACGGATGCAGTCGTCTGCTCCGAGAGATGAGGAGGGTGTGAGGGAAACTGAGATAGTGAAGGAGAAGAGGCGGGGGGGGGGGGGAGGGGGAGAGATGGATAAAGTCAGGGATACCTCATGAGGTCACGCATGATGACAGAGGGAGAAAGAGAGACATGAAAGAGACGATAGAAGCTCGATAGGAGCGGCGAAGCGCGACTGGACAACGACCCAGGACCGCGTGGCTGTGTTGGGCCTAATGAGTTCTGGAAGACTGGGACTGGGAGTGCTCTGATGGGGGAGGAGGCTTTATGTGGTCTCTGTTCTCTTCACTGGAGCTACCACCCTCTAACTGATTGAACACACACACACACACACACACACACACACATGATGACACACATAACAGAGGAGGCGGAGGTGGAGATAGAAATCGTTCCGTCGGGCTCGTTGTAATGCGCGGAACGGAATTCGTAACGGTATCAAAACACACTTAACGATTTAGCCCGTCTTCTGATTTCTACCTCCGCCAGCGTCCACTCGTACAAACTCGTTCTATAAATACACTCTCTCTCTCTCTCTCTCCCTTTCTCTCTCTCTCTCTCTCTTTCTATCTCCCTCTCGCTCTTTCTCTGTCTCATACACACACGCGCCTTTTTCTTTCGCATGACGAAAAGGTCTTAAAAGTACCACCTTGTCTCTTACGCTCTCCATCTCACTGTCTCTCTGCTCTACCGTAATCGTCGAATCGCTCCGTTCTCCGGTTTGGAGCGGGGGGCAACGGAAGCTGTCCCTGTGAATGTGTTTTGAATTTTTGAAGCGCACCCCTAGCTATTAAAGTCTGCTCGGTGTTCCCTTCCTTCCTGCCTCTCGTTCCAGCGTGGAGGTGAACACCTCGTCTCTCACCGCCTCATTAGCTCGCTCTGTCACAACAACGGAGCCACCAGTCTACTTCCATAACCAGTCTACTCCCTTACTGTAGTAGCCAGTTGAACTGCTGAAGCTACCTGATATGAAACTAGCTGCTATGGAACTACCTGATGTGTGTGTGTGTGTGTGTGTGTGTGTGTGTTTTTGGCTGTCTGGCTGTCTGTCTGGTTTTAGCAACACTGAAGAGCTAGCCTTAGCCTTGTGTTTGTGTGTGTGTGTGGGTGTGTGTGGTGTGTGTGTGTGTGTGTGTGTTTTTGGCTGTATGGCTGTCTGTCTGGTTTATCAACACTGAAGAGCTAGCCTTAGCCTCGTGTGTTTGTATGTGCGCGCGTGTGTGTGTGTGTGTGTGTGTGTGTGTGTGTGTGTGTGTGTGTGTGTGTGTGTGTGTGTGTGCGTGCGTGTGCGTGCGTGTGTGTTTTGTATGTGTGCGTGTGCGTGTCACTGAAGATCTAGCCTAGGAGCTATGTACAGTAAGATAGCATCACAGAAGATATAAACAGACTTAGCGTTCACAGCTTAATCCACAAGCCACACACACTATGTCTTCATAAGAATCCTCCCGTTGGCTCTCATTGGTATTCATGCTCATGTTTGTGTGCGCTCTCCCAGACAGAGGCAGATAGTTAATAGGTATATTGTAAAGATGAATGCCGTTATGAGTACAGGCGTGGCCTTTTGACGCCTGTTTTGTCCTTGCCGCCTCTTGAGAGTCACTCTGAACACCTGTTGCTAGGTAACCGCCCACTTAGCCGCCTTTTGGAGGATGTTATCAGGCGACGGGCTCTGACCTGGGGAAGGACGTGCAGATTGGCGTCTGACTGAGTTAGCGTAGCATTTCCCTGCTGCTCTCTCCCTGCCATTACACAGCGTGTTAGCCTGTCTGTTAACAGGGCTCGGCGGTCTGCCTCTCTGTGTGTGTGTGAGTGTGTGTGTGTCTTTGTCCTGTTAAGCTTGTTGTTGTGGTCTGCGTGTTGAATAGCGTAGGAATCCACTTTTTCACTCTAAATAAAGATTGTGAGACAGACACCAGTGTTACATTCATTGGGATGCATCAAATGAATCATTTATTATCATCCGTTCATTCATTTCAGTACTCCATTCATGTTCAAGTAAGAATCAAATACATTTCGTGACGTTAGAATTATATGGTTCTATCTCCATTTTTGTCAAAATTGAGTTTTTTACATAATCGGTGTTTATTAATGCCTGTGTGGTGTTATTTTTAAAATGTTTACATTTTTTAGTTAGTAATTAATAAAATACAAAGGTTCC